>NC_056729.1:145532632-145757632 GCF_019279795.1 Protopterus annectens
CAATGCTACAGGTGTGGCTAGTGACATCACATCTCTCACACAACTATGGAGGTCCCTCTGGTATACCTCTGGGGCAGCAGCCTGTAGCTGATGAGTATGGTGCTGTTTGTTCAGGTTTGCTAATACACCGGCCATGTTATGGCCATGGTATTTGCCATGCACACATTTAACACACCTACCCATAATGCATGCTGTACATGTTCACTTATTGTTGCTGTTAACTGCACTGCATCACAGTGGTTACTATGGTGGCATATCTGAAGGATATGTAAGAGTCCTGCACTATAACTAACAACCTGTCATTGCAAGATGTGTGCACAGAGAGGAACATAATGGTGGGACAAATGGCCTACAGTAGGAAAATGTCTGAAACATCACCCTTATAGTGCTGCAACCGTGTATATACCACTATTACAATGGCAACTGTTACAGACATACACAATGGCATATCACAATACCACATTCCACAACCATTGCAACCTGTAATGTGGTCCTAATATGAGTAATGACTGTGTAATATGGAATCGTATGTTAGGACTGCAAATATAGGGAATACATATCTTAACAAACACTGGAAGCATATGTGTGCCCACACTCCAGATAACATAGTGTGGATGTAGCTTTTGAGGTACTGACAGCATTCACTGTTCATGAGTATGTACCTTCCAGCAAATGCAGGTTCTCAATGTCACGCCAAGAAATGGTCTGCTGTCCAAGACGTATGTCCATCACATTTGCCCACTCACATGCAACAAAGGCAGCCGTGGCTTGCACACATCTTACAATCCATGTAATGGATTCCATCTCCAACAGGTAGCATGCAGGAGTGGGACATGTAGCCTTACGTCACCATTGCATATACCATGGCAAACAGTGCACAGTCATGTATGTAAAGAAGAAGTATGGGACAGCATTAATGTAGAAAATAAATAGATGGCCATCTAAGACAGATGATGACGCATGTTGTAAACTGGTCATGGAGGCTGCCTAGAAACATGCCACAACACTGAGGGAGTTGCAGGAATGTTTAGCAAGTACTGGTTGTGCAGTACCTGTGTCAATGATCACCTGGACTCTGCATAAGTGTGGCCTATGGGTTAGGGTAATCAAATGGGACAGTTGTTTCTCAGGAAACATCAGCCAGGACTCTCTACGGGTAGCAAATGCATAACATCAAAAGTTCCCCAAAAGCATGTGTTGCAATGTGTAATCGTGTACCAAGACCAAGTTTGAAACCTACAGATAGTATCAATTAAGATACATGTGCTGCACAAGCAACACCTCACTCCACCTCAGGCCCACTATCCCCATCTGTACCTTGCTAGTGCCGGTGTACACCTGTACATTTGCCGTTCATTAGCAGGGACTAGGCCGGTACACATGGTGTTCTGCATTTGGGACACTGCAAAATTACACCCATGTGTAGCCCATAGTTGTCAATTATCTGCAAAAAGGCTGATGATGGGGAGGGGTGTCATCCTGAAACACAACAGTGAACTGATACAGACATCCAAAGCTCACTAAGAATGGCTGTATCTGCACACAGTCAAGGTCATGAATTGTGGCAGACATAACCCTGACTCCATAGCAATAGTGAAGACACTGTGTGACCTCCAAGGGCTGTGTACACAAGTTGACCTTGCAATCCTGCAGAGTTGGGGGACATTTGTAGGGCAGAGTGACCAAATACTGACAAGTGCAGATGGGCCATGGTAGTATACCCCTTCCAGGAATAGTGACTGCTGTAGTACACTTAACAGTTGGTGCAACAAACCATCATGTTAAGGGTGTGCACACTTATGCACCCACATATTGTATGCATCTCAATCAGCATCTGCACAACTAACACATTTGTTTGATACTGCATTTTATTGCACAGGTCATATGTCACATATCAGGTTCATGTAATGTTAACATATGCAGTATTGTGACCCCATGGCATATCAGAGAAGAGGGTGCCATGTCAATAAGGGTGTGTACACTCCTCATAGTCACAGTAAGGTTTGAAGGTTGTCAGTGTAATTGTATTTTATTGGTCATACATGCACTGCTGATGATGAGATCTGAAAATCAGACATCAGGCATTCACTATTGACATCTGTCCACATATCATCCCAGGTATGTGTCGGACAAATTCATAGGGGCTGTGAGCAGCAGAGCAAACATAGCTGACACACATACACACATTTGGCATTGACATGTACACCTGTGAGGTATGGTGCACAGTACATGCCAGGGTGCTGAATAGGTGCAGAGCAATACTGTATACATGGGCGCAGTATGTTCCAGGGGAAGGGGCATAACCTACCAACACAACTCATGCATTACAGAGATGCATAATGTTGGTAACAGGGATTTACTATAGCTGCAGTGCATGCTGTTGAATGCCATATGTCATGCATGTTGACAGATGGGTAATGAGAAGTATGTATGTAATATCTTTGTGCAACCTCACCTGTAAGTGTGTGTGTGTGTGTGTGTGTGTGTGTGTGTGTGTGTGTGTGTGTGTGTGTGTGTTTGTATAGGCAGTTAAGCAATGATATACAGGTCTTAAAGTGCATTTCTTGTTTTACCCTCACAGGTGGCAAGGTGGGTTAGGGTCCTTCCTGCAGGCAAACTGATGTTAGTGTCCATACAGACTCTGACAATGGTGATAGGTGTGGTGAGGCACAGTCAAGGTTGTCAGGGGCTGAAGCTGTGCCATCATTTGACATCCCACTGTCATCCACCTATTCCCCACACACAGTCATATTGCCTATACATATCCCATCACCAGTGGCAATAGATGAGGGACAGTTGGTGGGTGGTGGCATGTGACAGGTCAGTGTGGTGACTATGACTCCATAGCCATATGCCCGGTGAGGTACCACACAGGCAGATGTACAGGGGTGCTCGTAGGAGGGCTGCTGGTCATCATGCCCCTGGCAGAAGTGCCACAGCTGGTGTCACCAGCCGCATGTTTCAGGCCATCATGGAGGTGTAGGCATGTATGGAACGTTATACCAGACAGGGTCTGAGGCTCCAGGGGGCTACTCATTCTGTTGTTATTGACAGCATCTGTGATCTTGCAGGTGTCCACCGTTATTTTGCAGTGGTCCTGGATAGACAGTTGGGTGAGATGGTGGGAATTCTCAACCGTGGAATGTCTGTGCTTGAGCATATGGTAAGAGTAGTGCAATGGCCATGTGGACATAGGCCAGCAACACCAACAGGTGGAGGTCGACGTGGATGTGCAACAAGTCAGAGCCACTCCCATAGTGGCAGTACCATCCCCAGCAATGCAGAGGAGACACTGTCCACACCACAACATAGCAGGCCATGTGCACGTGGACCTGGCCGGTCCCAAGAGGGACCCAGACCCAACGGACATATGTCATCATCAAGGGAGAGTACCATATCTTGGCTTATACCTCGTAGTGCCCATGGAACCCCTGGCAGGCACAGTTCTCATGTCCGTGGCCAGAGACAGTGAACTGTACACCCTGCCAGGTACGGTCTGCAGCTGTCCAACAAACCCCTGTATAGGGCATCCACATGGCATAACTGTGTGCATGCATACACACACACATCACCAACACAGCTAGGGCAACCCTATACCTACACACATCACATTTGCCCAGCCCAATTAATAATGAAACCCCCTAACACACACACATGATGTCACACATCACATTTGCCCAGCCCAATTAATAATGAAACCCCCTAACACACACACACATGATGTCAAACAAATGGCTCAGCCTAGGTCTCTGGCAAACCCACAACACACCCTGTGCATATGATGATACCTGTGCCACATCCCTGCCATCCATAACATCGGTGCAGAGACAGTCTAATATGGTTCTGATGCACAGGGTGACTGTACTATGGTGTACCAATGTAATGCTGTGTAACACATTTTCAGCACTAAAGTTCAGTGCTTACATGTCAGGATGTGTAGCTGTCCAGCCATGATGCAATATAGCTGTTATTAACACTGAGTGATTGTGGTCTCCATAATGTATTCTGTTTGTGTTGTAGGTGTCTATGTGTCAGCAGGATGTTGGTCTGCTGTTGTTTCCTACAAGGGGTATGGTACTGTGGTGACACCTTGACTGTGCCACATCTCGGGTACAGCTGAACATAAGTCACTAGTCAATTTAAAAGTTACTGCATGTGCCACATGCCTGATAGGCCTGAGAGGTGTATACAGGTGAGTGCATGGTGGCTGATGTCAGAAGCCCTTCTACAGTGGACAATGATAAGTGTACTGGGTGGTACACACCACATGTTTGTGTATAATACACACACACACAAAGGCTTTGGTGTTGATGCAATACACAGAGAATACTGTACACATGGATGTATGTACTTTTCTAAGGAACCCATTTTACTCTATGTAATTCCACCAAGACAGAATAGGCACAATATCACATTGGGAAATAATCAGTCTGCTAGTCTAATGTCATTGACAATGATACTGACAGGGTATATGTCCCCTTCCCCAATGTAATGCAATCCTCAACTTGGTAAACATAGGTGTGCTGGTGTGGGTGGCACAGCCCTACCCTTTGGAAGGTGTGGGGTGGTGCAGAACCACAGATAGTGTGATTGACAACTACTTAACCTGTTAACATTAACTGTACAGTATTACAGCCGACTAAGTGGGGGGATACATTCAACAATAACCGCAATGATGGTGGCTGTGTCCACAAGATCTACACCCAGCTATATATACCAACCCCAATATCGCTGTACAGATATACAGTGGGGAAGAGGGCATTTACAGATCTACTACTAGTTTTGATGGACTGAATTTCCACAAGAAAATACCTGTGAAATGTTAGCATTTGCCAGTCAGTTCTTGGACAGATGACCTCCTTCCTGGAACATGAATTTTCTGCAAACTGCAGTAGATCCCTTCACATAGACACACACTCTTACTTGGCAACACTGAGAGAAGAACCCATACCTATTTACTTATTGCTACTAATGTGTATGGCTTTAATTGCACACACCACACAGCTTTTAGGATGAGGTGTGTCCCAGGTTACTTGTTAAGTGAAGAACATCACCAGGCCTTGTACAGTATAGTAATGGGTGATGTACTGGTTGTTTATGAATAATACATAGTGTGACATACTGTCATATACACAATGACAAACACATAACAGTCATACATGCATCTGAGAGACCTGGGTTTATCAGTGCTAACTACCTTGTCAGTGTGTCCATTCGGTTACAGATAATTTGCACACAGCACATGCATCATTGGGCTGGATAGTGTAATCAGCTACTTGTATGGTTGATGGTGACCGTGGTCCTCATACAGTGGACCTTGGGACATGTACTGGGTGTACCATTGTGTAAAGACAGTATACCCAGCATCTACATCTCACATTGGATATTGTACTCACTGAAACCCTAGATAATATTCTGACATACTCACCACCACACATTGAACAGGACTGCAATGCAACCCATTGTCTATCTCAAGAGTGCTAATACAGGGATATGCATCTATTGCACATGCCACAGGGATAGTAGGGTGATGCTTTGTCATGGCTCTCCTAGGGTCAGCAACATCACTATCCCTTATGCTGTGTGGAAAGGTGTATTGTATTAGGAGAATGTGGCCTCAGAATGTTGGATCCTACAAATATACACACTTGCACACATACACACACTTACACACACTTGCCAGGACTTACACTTACACACACTTGCCAGGACTCAGAGTGTAACCCATGTCTATCTACCCATTTGTATAACAGTGTTGTGCTGGTACTGCAAGCTCCAGGTAGCCCATAGGGTGAAGAGTGTAACAAGGTACACCTAATAAGTTTCAATAAAACAGAGAACTAGTAGAGACCAGGCTTCCAGTTTCTAAAAAAACAGGTTTAATTCTGTCAGACTGACGCACACACAAGCACTTTCAAAATTTGCTTTTTTAGGTGAATAAAATGCAGTTATAGAAACACCCTTTATATAACAATTAATTATGGTCACATAACTAATAGTAATTAATCTTAAAGCAACTTTCTTATTTCATAAAAACTATGATACACTCCACAGATATACTATAACAATAGGATGCCATATTCATAAAAAGCATATTAAATGCATAAATACAATACATACAATATATATCTGTAGTAAAAGTATACTTAAAACTCATTTTCTTAGGGGTCTTGCCTTAAGTAAAGGTCTGATAGGGATATGGTCATTAAGTCCATGTCCCATATCTGCCCTGAGTCTAATAATCCACTCAGATTTGAGTGTTTCAGTTCATGTTCTAATGTCACCACCTCTCATATTTTCAAAACATCTACCTAATGCTAAAAACTTAAAATGATGCTGCAAGTCAGTCTCTATTACATGTTTAGCCAGAGCATTATGTATACTCTGTTTCTTAATAGTTTTCTTGGTATAAGAATATTATTTCTGATAAGACCAAGGAGAGGGATAGTTTGCCTAAGGGCAGCTATAGTTGTGGTCACTGTGTTTATTCTAAAAGGGTTTCCATCACTAAGTCCCTTACATTAGTTAATACTCACAAGGTTTTTGAAATTCGTACTTTGATAACATGTAGCACTAATAGGGTGGTTTACATGGCTATATGCCAGTGTGGAGCATTTTATATAGGCCAAACCTCTAGATCTTTCAAGACCTGAATAGCTTTATATCTCAGTGACATAATTGTAAAAGACAGAGGAGTGCATTGTTTAAGCATGCTTTGGTTCATCAGTCTGCACATTTTGTTTTTTTTAGGGATTGATACAGTTTCCGGGTATGAGTGACAGTAAAAGGCACATGTTATTTGATACAAAGGAGAGATTGTGGATTATTAATTTAGGGGGCTTTATATAAGCCTGGGCTGAATGAACACTGGTAGATGAATATTTTAAAGTGTTATAAGCAAATTGTTTGAAAATTATTTGCTGTCATGTTTATATTTATATTTTGCAAGATACTGTTGCTTTAAGCCACTGACGTTTAAGGGTTGCATTGAGTGATGGAGGATATACTACACTGAGGACATCAGGGGGCGAAACCGGTCTGTTTGCTGATGTTGCTATCACCACTGTTCATTTTGAACGTATAATAAAGAAGATAATTTCTTCTTTTTCATTATTATTTTGGCTCCTGCCTACTTTATTATGTGCTTTATTGAGGGCTGGATCATTGTAGTGGCTTGACTGAAGTGGTTAGTTATAGGAGTGTGTTTCCATGCAATTGGCCATAGGAATGATATCACAGCTGTTCCACATGCAATTAGCTAGTGGAGGACTGCAGTTTATGCACAGGCCATCAGCTGATCATGGGCATCACTTACAAAACTCAAGCTGCTGCCTAAGCAAAGCAGGTATACTTTTCCACATCCACCAGAGAGGGAGTGAGAAAGACAGACAGAGACAAAGTAAGAAAAGAAGGGAGTAGGACAGTAAGAGCCAAGCATCTTTGTGTATGATCCATGGGTGGAGAGTGGTATCTGGGCATTATAACGGTTGCCTATATTGTGTACTAATCCATACTGTCACATGGTAATTGCACATGGCTGTACACATTTATGGCTGAGGATTGTTGACTACAATCTCTACAATGTTTGGAAAATGTTGGCTTTGTAATGTTGACAATGGGACATGTAGCTCCTCAATAGAATGATGTGGAAAATCCCACACTCCAATGGACCCAGTCATTACACGATCACTCCAACACCCACTGATACAGACCAGTACTGAGTTTCAAACCCCTACCTGACTATGTATTGTTATTACATTGTTATCCAGTTTTTGCACGCGCCATGGAGCTTACATGTTGGAGTGCTGTCCAAAGGTATCTTTGAATTGCATCTTGCATTTTACACTCAGCTAATCGAAGGAAGGACACTCAGCAAACTCGGAGCTATAATATATAACATTAAGTATCCTGTTTTTTGTTTATTTTGTCCTTTATTTCTTTGTTATTTATAGCAATTTGTGTACTGTGTATTTTTTTAGCTAGTTTCACTGTGTGTGAGGTATTAACTGGAAATTGTCCACTTTTATTAAGCATATGTTGGGCTGTTTGTTTCTGATAACTTGTTGCAGTTAAACTCTTTTTTCTAGAGGCTCCTTTAGCTGTTTAAAACTTTAATTTAAAGGCTCACTGCTGCTTTTCAGCTGTGAGAAACATTTCTGCAGTTTGTTTCTAAGTAGTGGGTATATTTATAGCATTTCCATATTCAGACTTGTATTTGGGCCTAGTGTTTGTGGAGGCTGTGTGTCTGAGCACATATTCAGGGACATCTTGGTTTAGCCAAAGCCATCAGGCATTTCAGTGAGAGAGAATTGCTTGAGATCATTGACTGACTGAGGTCACCTGGACTACAGCTTAGACTAAGCACCTCATTGGTTCTTTTGAGATTTCTTTCATAAAAAGCTGTCTCAGGTTTCAACTTTCTGTTACCTAAGAAACTCAGTTGTGAGTGCTGTGCCATTTTACACTCAGCTAATCGAAGGAAGGACACTCAGCAAACTCGGAGCTATAATATATAACATTAAGTATCCTGTTTTTTGTGTATTTTGTCCTTTATTTCTTTGTTATTTATAGCAATTTGTGTACTGTGTATTTTTCTAGCTAGTTTCACTGTGTGTGAGGTATTAACTGGAAATTGTCCACTTTTATTAAGCATCTGTTGGGTTGTTTGTTTCTGATAACTTGTAGTTAAACTCTTTTTTCTAGAGGCACCTTTAGCTGTTTAAAACTTTCATTTAAAGGCTCACTGCTGCTTTTCAGCTGTGAGAAACATTTCTGCAGTTGGTGGCTTTGCAGTTGCCCTCCCCTAGTGTAAATTTGATCTGGGACCCTCCTCCCAGTCTGGTGTCATTACCTCATTCTACCCAGTACAGGGAGAACATTTGAGAAGGCCAATCAGCTTAGTTTCTGCTACTCCTTTTTCTCTTTCCACGAAAAAAAAATATATCAGCTTTTACTGTATTTGTGTTTCTTCCTACTTTATTTTGCTTTTGCGTCATCTTAAAAGTACTCAATTGTATTTATTACTGCTTGGTGTAACTCATTCTAAGCCTCTTAGTTTAAGCACTTGGGCTTCAGACCAGTTGTTTTACATTAAGAAGGTTTGTTGTCTGCACTGTAGTGGCAGAACAGGTAGCTTACATCCTTCTAAGTTGGGAACTGCTGATTGAGGGCTCAGTGTCTGTTATTCTAAAAGTGTATTAGTTCTGGTTTAAGCACTTGGGCTTCAGGCCAGTTATTTTACATTAAGAGGGTTCATGGTCTGCACTCTTGTGGGAGGAGAGGCTGGATTCTGCCCTTCTGAGCTGGGAATTTCTGGTTAGAGGTTTATAGTGCTTTCATATTTGAACTGCTTCTTACTGAAATTGGTGCACCTTGTTTGCTGTAGCATAGACTAGATCCAGGCCTGCTGAATCTAGCTTTGTTTGTATGCTTGTTATTTCCCTGAAACACTAATTCTACCTAAAACGTGGCTTTTCAGCGCTTCTGTGGATCCCTAGTGATATCTGCATTGCTTACTGTACTTATTTCCTTGTTTCACTTGAAAGAAAGTTACTGTTTGTCGCTTTTGCATTTAAGTTACTTGTAACACATTGCATTTAAGTTACCTGGCACTTGCTCACTAAAGCAATTATATAAGTCAGCACTAAAAAATTAAAAGCACTACACCCGCACAAACTCCCCTTGAGTACCTTGTTCCCCGATGGCCCTTTTTTTCAATTATAAAGGAATTCCCAATACTATTCTAGCATGTCCAAAGGTCAGTTGTCAATCTCCTCTCCGGTCCAGCTGGTGAATCTGGGAATCTTGAGGCAATGTTACAACTGCCTCATGTACACAGACAACCCTCTCCTCCTCCCAACAAATTTCAACACATGTGAGAGATGCAACCATATAGCCAAACTGGAGGCTAAGCTCTCTCAACTCAGTACTGGCATAACCAGTCAGGAGGAGAAGGAAACCACACTCACTACAATTCCAGTCTCACATAGACCTACCATGACAGCAACAAACACATAAACACACAAAAACATACTCAGAGGCTCTAAATAAAAATCTGCCTAAGCAGCAGAGACCTCCAAAGCAGACACCCAAGCAACCGCTACCCCAAAACAAAACACGTGCAACACATAGCTCAGAAAGCCAGTGTGCCAAACAGTCACAGCCCTTAAGGCTAAACAACACACCTGATACACTTGTAATAGGTGACTCTATCGTCAGGCACACTGACGTCCCGCTCACCAGGCTGAACAAGGAGAAGGTCACTGTGAGCTTCCTGTCGGGCGCTAGGATCCGCCACATAATACAAGCACTCAGGTCACTCCAAGGCAAGTACAAATATGACTCAGTCATTGTCCATGCTGGTGTGAATGACCTGAGACATACCTCCCTGGACTACATGAAAAGAGACATAGAGGAGATCTCTGAGCATGTAGCCCAGGCCGGTATGACCCTGACCTTGAGTAGCATCTTACCCTCACCAAGAATGATGCCACAATATGAAGACAAGATGATCAATTTCAACAATTGGCTTAAGTACTGGTGTCATTCAAAGGGGATCCAATGCCTGTCAGCCTGGGATGACATGCTCGACAAGCCACGATGCTTCATTAGGGACGGCTTGCACCTGTCACCCCTGGGCTTTCAGATATTGGTAAAGGCTCTTGCTACCCCCATAGTGCTTTTTTTAGGCAAGGCTCAAAAGACAAACCCACCTCCATAGGTATCACAAGGGATAAGAAACTAAGAGTAATGCTACTCAATGCCAGAAGTCTAAACCTCAAGATGCACGCACTCGAAACTCTTCTCAGCATAGAGAACATCGATATCTGTGCAGTAAGAGAAACCTGGTTCAAGGCTCCCGAGAGCACCCCAGCACTACCAGGTTATACCTCATACCATGCTTTTCAGCCCCAAAACTTGGACCAAACCACAAAAGGAGGGGGGGTATCAATATTCGTCAAAGGTACCCTCACCTCCAGGTTGGTGGCACAGCACGAAGCATCAGAGACTATCCATGTGCAACTAACAGTGGGTAAAACTGCCTTCCAGTTTATAGCCTGCTACAGAACACCCTCCCAAACCCAGGAACCCCACTCAGCCTTCCTGAGAACACTGGAAAATATGAAGGTCTCTCCAAACACCATTATATTGGGAGACGTCAACTACCCAAACAGACTGGGAGCATTACTCTAGCTCCAATACCCTAGCCCAAAGGTTCCTAGAATTTATAAACTCAAATGCTATGGAACAACTTGTTACCACTCCCACAAGAGGGGAAAACATACTGGACCTGATCATCACCAACATGGAGACTCTTTGCTCGAGACCAGAAGTGTATCCCTCACTGGTAAGATCAGACCGTAAACTAATCTCACTGGATATTCACATCCCAACCCCACCCCCTGCCCAGAAAACCACAGTGAAAAACTTCTCTAAAGCAAATTTCACACTCCTCAAAACCAAGGTGGAATCCTTCAAAGCCCCCGGGCCTGTAGAAAATACGGACCAGACCGCAGAATCCTTTATAAACGCATTCTATGAACACCTTCAGGAATGCATGGATCATGCAATCCCAAATAAAACCAAGACCCAATCATCCAAAGGCAGACGTCCTGTCTGGTGGACCCCAGCCATAAACAAACTATACAATAGAAGGAGGAAGCTACTACATGATAAAGCAAAATCCCAAAAAGGGAAGGCATCTCTGATCAGTATTAGCAAAAAACTACGGGCACACATAAAATCGTCTAAGGCCAGCTTCGAGAGAAAAATTGCACAGGACACTAAGGATAATCACAAGGCTTTCTTTAGTTATGTTAGGAACCTTGGTGGGAATTCCCAGATATGCTCAGAATTAGTCCAAAATGACAAAAAATACACCAAACCCACAGACATTGCCAAAATCCTAGCTGACAGGTTCAGCACAAACTTCTCCCCCCCTCCCCACCAAAAGGGCAAATATCTATCCTAGCAGAGTGCTGCCCCCATGACATCTCAGATGCTCAGGTACGAAACACCCTTTCCAAAGCAAAAAACTCAGCATCAATGGGACCAATGATGTCTCGGGCTGCGTCCTACATGAACTCCAAGAAGAGCAAAACCCAAACATAAAACTACTGTTCAATCTCAGCCTTACTACAGGATATGTACCCAAAGAGTGGCGTACAGCAACAGTGGTCCCTCTCCACAAAGGTGGTGCCTCAACGGATCCTGGAAGCTATCGCCCCAAAAGCCTGACTAACTTGGTCTGCAAAGCTATGGAAAGGATCATCATGGACCTCATAAATAAAGATATTGGGGACCTACAGACACTGGATCCTACCCAGTTCGGCTATGTTAAGGGCAGATCCTGCCTCTTAAACCTGGTTGATTTCTTTGAAACAGTCGCCATTGACGAGGGGAAGGTGGTCAACACAGCCTACCTGGACCTCGCAAAACCTTTGATACAATACCCCACTCGGGCATTATAGATAAGCTCACCAGCTTAAATATAAACCCTTATGTCACTAGACGGGTTGCAAACTAGCTCAAGGACAGAACCCACATGGTTAGAATTGCTGGAGCCATGTCAGACTCCAAACCAGTTACAAGTGGCGTCCCACAAGGCTCAGTTCTGGGACCTCTCTTGTTCGGTATATATTTCATGGAGGTACAGGCCAACATGGAAGGACTGTGGCTGACCAAGTTCACAGATGACTGCAAACTGGGTGCCATAATCGACTCTCCAGACGACACAAGCATCCTCCAAAAGGGCCTCATAGAAACAGACAACTGGTGCCAGAGCCATGGCCTCAAGCTAAACACCAAAAAGTGTATAGTCATCCCCTTTGGCAAAAACAAAGTTCCCACAAATTACCACATAGGTGGTAATCCATTAAGTATGGAAAAAGTAATTAGGGACCTGGGGACCCAAGCTGAAAGCAATCTCTCATTTGACAACCACGTGGCCAAAGTGGTTAGAAAAACATTTTATATAGCCCACATAATCATGAAGGGATTCGCATCTAGATCAGGGGAGGTCATCGTGCCTCTTTACTCATCCCTCATCAGGCCCATAATTGAGTACAATGCCCCTTTTGGGATGTACCTTACCAGACACCTGCAGCAACTGGAAAGACCCCAAAAGTACCTCATCAAGTGGATCAAAGGACTCAAACAGATGCCATATGCTGCCCGGTTAAAGAAACTCCAGCTCTTCTCAGTGGCATACCGCCTGCTCAGAGGCGATCTGTGTCTGATGTATAAAGCCATGTCCAACCCGGGATTAATAGACATGCTGCACCTCAGAAAATCCAAATCCCATCTAGCTACGTGCTTGAGAGACTTGAACCTCAGCACTGAAATAAATAGGACATGCTGGAGGGACAGATTCATAACCCAGAGGCTCCCTTCACTCTGGAATAAAATCCCAGTCCAGGTTAGGCAGAGTCCCTCATTGACTCTCTTCAAGAGAAATCTTGATGAGTGGCTGGGAGATCGTAGGTTTACCCCGGGTATCACTTCTGTGTCACTGTTAGACAGAGGCACAGTATACTAACCTTGAAAAAGGGCATAGCAAAATTAATTTAAAATGGGTGGCGAAAGCCAAACACACTCTGGCTAGGCTTATAAATGCCCTAGGGCAGATAGCCTAGTATGAACCTATGAACCTATGAAGGTGAGTGACATCAGCAACAGTGATAAAGGAGGGATAAGAGAAGTGTAGTACATGTGAGTGTCCACAAAAGCAGGTATCAAGGAAGACACACCCACACTATCTCAGGAAATCACACACATTATCACAGTTGGCAGGGTCAGAATTAGAACTCCTACTTAACTAGTTTGCTGCACTGCAGTATTAAGCATTTATCACATGCGCCACAGAGCTTATCAGGCTGATATATGGCCAAAGGATTATTTCAAGGTGATTGACATCAGCAGGCATGTTACAGTATGGCAATGGGAGGTGTAGTGAGTGCAGCTTCAAAATAATTAATCTCCACACACATATACACACACACACACACACACACACACACACACACACACACACACACACACACACACACACACACACACACTTGCCAGTACTGACATGCATGGGTTCATTGCTTCACAGGTGTGTAGTAGATGACTGTGCCAGGAAGCTGTACAAGGCTAGGCAAAGGGAATACCTTGGCATCAGGCCACATGACAATGGCCTCCAGTGTGGCTCAGAGGTGTAGTTCCTGGATTGGCCCACACAGGTGGGCATTGTATTCACCATTCACTCATCTGAGTTACTATTGTTGGTGGCTAGTGCTGTGCAATGCTTATCATGTATGTGATCTATACTCCATAGCACGGACAGTGTCTGGGTTGTGCACATGTCCTGCATGCATGTTCTGTGGCATGTGGAAGTGTACCTGGGGTCTCTGAGGCATGTTGGGTGGACACACACCAGTACTGAGATTCAAATACCTACCTAGGTATGTATTGCTACTACAGTGTACCACATTTATCGCATGTGCCATGGATCTTATTGGATGGATGCTGTCCCAAGGTACTTCTAAGGTGAGGGACATCACCAGCTTTTGTAAATACTGGCATTGGTTGATGTAGTGGGTGAGGGATTCCAAAAATAATGTTACCCTAATCACACATTTACATTTGCCAGGGGTGAGGTTCAAACCTCTAGGTAACAACCTTTATGACCATCATGTTACACATTTACTACATGCACCACTGACGTGACATGGTATAGGCTTAGGAACAGATACATGTAAGGTGGATGATATCTGCAGGACTGTTAAAGTCAGGCTCTAAGATGTGTGCTGGCTGTAAATGGGGACAAAATCTTTGAGGTACACACATACATATGTACACACACAAACACATGCCACAGCTGTGTAGTTACTGCTACTACATTGTTCCGCATTTATGGCACGGACCACAGAGCTTATAAGGCTAGCCCTTCTCCAAAGGTATATTTCAAGGTACATGACATCAGAAGGCTTGCTAAAGTAGGGCAATGGGAGGTGTAGTGACTGTGAATGGCCTCAAAAGTATTATTTATTTATATTTTTATTTATTGACATTTGTTAACCGGGTTAGTCCAACTGGGATTTTGCCCCATTTTCAGTGGAGACCCGAGGAGAAAAGCTCCAGAAAGTACAATATATAATTACAGTAAGAAAACAAGTACTACAAACAATAATAGCAAACAATAGTAAGAAATAAACAACTACATGTGAAGATTATAATTGAAAGAAAAAATAAATTGAAAACATTTTTTTTCTTCTTCTCAGGACAAAATTCTTTGTTACTGTACAATGAGGGAGAGTAAAGTGTGTCAGTAGGATCAACTGAGAGTGATGTGAGTGTGGGGGGAGGGGAGAGCTAAGTAGGGTCATAGCAGGGACAGGTTCTGGAGTTGAATAAATGTGTCTTCAGTTCTTTTTTAAATAGTGGAGTGTGAGAGATAGAGTGTATGTCCAGGGGAAGTTTATTCCAAGCTTGGGCCACAGAGTGTTTATAGAGTTGCTTACCTACTGACCTATTAGGGTGGTAGATATCGAGCAATTGCTGATTTGAGGTGTGGAGAGATCGAGAAGGGGTATAGATAGAGACTAGGAGAGATAAAGATGGGCAGCAGGAGGGTTTAAAGAGCAAAGAGTGCAGCATGTGAAATTGGTAGAGATGTAGTAGTTGTGGGAGCTCCAGCCATTGTAGAGACTTAAGGCAATACAGCGGTGCGTGTTGTTTGGGGAGTTAGTGATGAATCTGGCTATTTTGTGGTAGGTTTGTTGGAGTTTGTTCAGGGTAGTTGTTTGAATATTTGTGAGAACTGGGGTGGCATAGAGGAGAGGGGGGAGGAGAAGTGCTTGTTCAAGCCTCAGGAGTGAGGTATTTTCTGTTCCGGTATATGAGACCTAGTTTCTCATGGGTTTTCTTTATGCATTGTTGTATGTGTTGATTGAATTTTAGTTCATCGTCAATGATGACCCCTAAGAGTTTAGTGTAGTTGTCACGTTCATCATCAATGATGACCCCTAAGAGTTTAGTGTAGGTGTCAGGGTGGATGGCTGTATTGTTACAAGACTTATTGACAAAGGATTATCTATGACGAGCAAGAGAACGGGGCAGGAAGTGTAAGAGTTTTTTTTTTGGGATTGAGGATTAATAAGTTTTTTTGAAAGTCATTGTTTGGTGGAAAGTAGAGCTTTTTGGGTTAGAGTGTATAGGTTAGAGATGTTGTCGGCTGCAGAAATAATAGTGGAGACATCAGCGTATTGTATGAGATTGCAAGAGGTGAAGAGGTCATTGGTGAAGATGTTGAATAAAAGGGGACCTAATATGGATCCTTGTAGAACACCAGTAGAGGCAGGCAGGAAAGGAGAAGAGGAGGAAAGCCATTTCACCGATTGTTCACGTCCAGATAGATAGCTAGCGAACCAGCTGAGGGTAGAGGAGGATAGGTGAAAGTTTGCAAGTTTAGATAGACATAAAGGATGGGATACTGTATCAAAAGCTTTGGAGAGGTCTAGAAAGATACAGGAGGTAAGTTATTATTGTCCAGGCATTCTGAAATAGTGTGAGTGAAGAAGAGTAGAGCAGTAGTTGTGCTGTGATAGGAGTGAAAACCATGTTGGGTAGGGGTGAGTAAGTTGTGATTGAGAAGGTGATTAAGAAGCTGTGTATGGATACATTTTTCTAGTATCTTAGAAGGGATAGAATGGCAATAGGTTGATAGTTGGAAGGGTCAGTGGAGTTGCCTCCTTTATGGAGAGGGGTAGTGTAGAAAGATTTCCAAAGAGTAGGAACAGTAGATTCTAGCATAGATCTATGTATTATATAGTCATTGGGCAGGCAATAGAGCCAGCTGCAAGTTTGAGGAAGGTAGGAAGTAATTTGTCAGTAGAAAGAGAGCAGGGTTTGAGTTACTCTACACACACACACACACACACACACACACACACACACACACACACACACACACACACACACACACACACACACACGTGGATTAGAGCTCCTACCTAACTAGTACATTATACTATAGCATTACACAGTTATTGCATGCGACATAGAGCTTATAGGGATGATCCTTGTCCAAAGGGGTATTTCAAGGTGACTGACATCAGCAGGCAAGCTAAACTAGGGCAATGGGGAGTGCAGTGTGTATGTGAACGGGCCATAAACCTTTCCTCTGGAAACACACACACACACACACACACACACACACAACACTCAGTCACACATAACTTTACATTTGACAGGACTGTGTATACAACTGCTAGATGTTACACAGTTATCACAAGCACCACAGACACTATAGTGCTGAGGACTACCAGAAGCAAATGTCTACAGTGATAGACTGTGATACAGTGATAGACATTGGCACATCATGTGATATTGGCCAATTGGATGTGTGGTGGGTGGGACAGGCCTTATGATGGGAAGCTCTTTGTCACCATCTGTCTCTCTCTTCCCTACATCTCGGTGTATGTTTGTGTATGTTTGACCTATTATAATGTGTTGTCCTTGGATATATGTGGCTATTCCTATCCGATGTGTGTGTGCAAAGTATGACTGGTGTGCAATTTGGTGTGTGTGCACAGAAATCTGTGACTGACAGATATGTATAATCCACTGTTGTTGTCAGACATGGGGTTCATAAGTGTGAGAGCATGCCCAGTATGACCCTTCTGTATTTTGTTGTCCGACATGGGCTTCATTTCTCTAGGTGTGGGAGCATGCCCAGTATGACCTTCCGTATTGAATGTGTGAATCCATTCCAGGTAGGTTGCACTCCAGTGCAGGCATTTGTGTTCAACACCTACAGTTAGCAACCTGTTTCTGCAGGGTATCTGTAGATAAGTTGAAAATATGGGGTCACAATGGGCAAAGGACAGTGGGATACTGTAACTAATTGTGTCTGTGCTCTTTGTGCTACATGGTTTTGGTGTTAACAGAGATATTCAGACATATGTACTGTTTTACACTGTGATGTATTATGTCATCAACTACTGACAGATATACTTATTTGCTCACAGTTATTTCTTGGGGAATACAAGCTGAATGAATCTGTGTCCAGTATTGTGGTCTGCAGCCTACATATTGTTGCACACTCATGCCATTCTGGAGGGGGAGCTGCAGACACTTGCTGATGGGTCTGTGTTAATGGTCCAGCACCTTGGTACTGTGATGGCTGAGGATCCCATTCTTGTACATCTATAGATGTGGCAGAATGGCCATATCTTGCTGTGGCCTTACCTCTCAGTTGTATAGATTCACACAGGTTACCCAGAGGCAGGACTCATATATCTGGACATTTCCCTTTCACATTGTGGTTTATGAGCAGGCTTGTAGTCACCCATTCCTGGGTTTGCAGGAAGGGATAGTATGGGCACACATCAGAGTTTTGGACTTCACACATGGTGTCCATGTTTCTACCTCCCCCTCTGTTATTCTATCCTTTTCCTAACATTATGCAAGCAATATCTGATAAGTATCCCTATAGTTATCACTTCATCCCAGCAGTATTTAGTGGTTGGTCCACAGTTCATGCAGCAGTAGGACATGGTGGACACACTACTGGTATTTGTCAACATGGCCTTGCATTTGTGTTCCTTGGCCTGTGTTATGTCGTAATTTGGGACTCCATGAGATAACATACATTGTCGGTATAGGTGAGACACAGGCCTTTGACAGAGGACTGTAGGGCATTTGGTAGTGATGCTGGCCATCTGTAGTAGGCAAGTGCATTCTGTCACTCCTACAATCCCAGGCTGCAAGCCACTGGATTCTCCTGGGGTGAAAGGGTAGGTGTGCAAGGTGTTAACGGCAATAGTTTCTGTCCTTATTAATCCATTGATGTGGATGCTGGCAGGGTGCTGTTTACAGCTAGGGACACACCTGCATGGGACACCTCTTCAGCATGCTGCATTCTGTGGGTATTCCCATACAGAGGTGGGGGTCATATTGTACTCATTCCTAACAACAGGGATATGACCTGTGATGAACCTGTGGCTGATGGTGGGTGAGCTGAGTGCATGTGTGCTATGGAAGCTTCTTGCAGCTGACTCACCGGTATATTTGGGGCATTCCCCTTATGCTGGCTTGTGCGGGGACTTCAGCGGTTTCTCAGTACTTCATAATTGTGCCTTTTGTGGTCTGCCGGTGTTTGGCCATACTACATCAGTATTCCATACTACAAAGACAATTAATGTGCTGCTAAGCTGTATGTACAATTCCAAAGGTGTGTCCATTTGACAGTAACATTTTATACACTGTCTGTATAAGGTACTTCCACTTGTATAATGCATGTATGTCTGGGCCCACATTTATGCCATGTCCATCTTTCAGATGGTGACAGATATTACATCTAAACAATTAGTATGGATTACTGCTGGATTGGGTCTTGCTGGGATGCATTGTGTTTGGCACTGCAGTTGTCAGAACTTGGCCCTGTCATCAACAGTACTGGCCATAGGTCACCGGGACACAACCCACCATGCTTACATGCTGACCACTTCCACAAAATATACAACATGCAACAACCTAACACACAGAGCCTTGCATATTGTACACATGCAACAATCTACCCTGCTAATTTGGCTAGCTCAGGTAATCTATGCTCCACTGTTATTATACCCACACGTACATGTTACTACATTTCTACGTAGAATTGTGGGGGGGGGGGGTACTCCTGACAACTGTAAACATTTGCTATGACTGTACTGGTATTTCAGGTACTCTGTTGGCTTCCATTTCATTCTGTATTCTGACCTATCATGCAGACTAGAGGCATATCGGTGGAGTACAGATCTTGGGTTTTATTGACCTACATTTCAGTTTCAGACTTCTTACCCTTCAGAGCTAACATCCAATTGCCTGACCTGTTGTAGTCTGTCTGTGTAGGTCTGGAGGGGGGATGTTCTCCATTGCCATCAATCAGATGCCTTAGCACAACCTTCCTTTGTGGTCATCTACACCTGTCCTGCTGGCTGAGACTGTTGTTGGGTATGTGAGCCTCACTGACATACATGTGTGTGTCCTATGGACTCACTTTGGCCCACCACATGTCATGCAGTGGGATTTCTCACTTTGTCTAGTACTGCCTACTGTGATGACACCAGTATTTGTTATGGATTTTATGCTGCCTATATAGGTGTCTACTATATGCTGCCATCCCATTCAGCTACCCAATTCCCTTGCATGCTCACATCTGTACGATAGATACAAGTAGCAGAACATGCTACTCCATTCAGCAATTGATAGGGAGAGTAACTTACCTTGTGGCTGTGCCAGTATTGTGGATGGTGCTAGAGGGCTGACTATGTTGGTTGAACAAAGTACACTCCCTATACTTGGTTAAGCACAGGTAGTGTCATGTTTGGTATCCCTTTTACTGTATGTGTGAGTCAGAGAGAGGTGTATTTCCCTGGGTTCCTACTGTGTCAGTGTATGTGCTATGCATTGCCTCTTTGCCAAAGCCTGGGCAGTATGCCTCCTTCTGCCTACAGGGGCAGGCTCAGGTTGTTCCTCCTCCGAGTCCGTCTGTGCCTGTGCTGGCCTTGGCAATGGTGGGGGGGCTGTGTGGCCCTGCCCTGTGCTGTTCCTGCTGCAGCTGTTTCCATAGGATCATATTGTGTAGCAATGCACATACAATGACAATTTGGGTACATTTAGCTGGAGAGTACTGCAAGGCTCCACCGGATATGTCCAGGCACCAGAACCGTGACTTGAGCATCCCAAACACACACTCTATCATGATTCTTGTTTGTGCATGTGCCTCATTATGGGGTTCTTGTTCAGGTGTGTGTGCATTTCTGATGGGTGTCATCAGCCACGGCTCCAGTGTGTAACCATCATCCCCCACTAGGTGGCTATATGGGATGTCCCAACTGGCAAATCTCTGGTGCAGCTGCGTCATATGCCAGATGTGGGAGTTGTGATAGCTTCCAGGGCTGCCAGCGCACACATTCATTATAATGCCATGGGCATTGCACATGACCTGGAAGTTGATGGAGGGGAAGCTGTTGCGGTTTATGTAAACCCTACCCTGCTTGCCGGGTGGTGCTTTGATGTGTATGTGCATGCAGTCAATAGCACTCACTACCTCAGGGTATTCTGCTATTTGGTGGAAGAGATGCATATTGCTGGTCAACGCCTCATGGGTGTTGAGGAAATATATGTGCTCACTGGCATGTGCTGACATGGCATCCAAGAACTGGTGGAGTACCCTGGATGCTGATGCCTGTGAGATCCCCATGATATCCTCAGTTGGCCTTTGGAAGGTACCTGTGGCTAGTATTCTTAAGCCTACACATGCCTTGGTATCCACTGGGATGGGTTCCCCTCTGTTGGTTCTGTGTGCGAGGCATGGCCGGCACAGCTCAACAAATTGCTGTAGGAGGTCCCTATCCACCCTATAGCGCTCCTCTATCTCCAACTCATGTAACCTCTGGTAGGTTACCCTGGGTCTATACACTCTTCTCCTTCTCCTCACTGTGGGTTGGTCATCAACATTCTCATCCTCACCACCCTCAGCCTCTTCCACATATTGATTTATGAGAGCAAAAGCAGCCCCTATCATTTTGTTGCTTTTGTTAGATAAAATGTCCCCATTTGTATACACTGGTGGTGTAGAGTTTGTGGGAAAAACTAGAGTGAAAGGTTTTGCATAGTTTATAGTAGTGTGCTAGGCTGGGCTGCTGCCTGTGTAATTGGCCGATTCTGATACATTTCACCTGCCAGCTATACTAGTTCTTCTCAATTACCTTCCTACTGCTGTTTTCCCTTCCCATTGCCTTCCTGTTTAAGCCCTGAGGCACGCCACGCAAACCCAGTGCTCAGGTGTGAATGGAGCTCCTATTTCCTGGTTTATTTATTTATTTTTTATTTAAAACCTGGTGCATGGTGTGCACACCCATTTAGGCAATGTAAGCTGTGCTTAGCTATGAGCAAACACAGGCCACAGAGCTCCAATAAGCTTGTAGCATGCATGACACACCCCCTTATGAAGTCATCTAGCTCTTAGGCTTGCACCATGGTATTACTGTACCTACAGGGTTGGGTGCAAGCTAGCGCTGAGGGGAAATCTGTGATTCAGTATCATTGCCCTCATTTGCATAGAATTGACTGCTAATGCATGGTTACAAAACCGACACTCAGCCTTCCCCCTTAGCAACCGCTATTCCATGGTCTTGCTGTGTTATGCATGCCTTTGACTATTATGGCAGAATGATGATTTTGATTTAAAATCTTCTTTCCAGCTTTTTTTATTATTTTTGGGCAGATCCCATTTGTGCACCACTGCCCTATGCTTAAACAGCCGAAATTGGCCAAATAAAGTTATTATTTATAATTTTTAAACTAATTTTCATGCCTATGGCCATATATTTGGCCTTTGGCATGCCTAACCCTTATAATACATGCTTTTTTATGAGCTGTCATGCCTCTGTTTTATAGTTTGCAGAAATGTATTCAGCTACTGGCTGAATACAGTTCTGCAGTCTACATTATTCCTGCACGGACGCCTGCCTGCTTCCTGGATTGTTAATTCATCTCATTTGCATGTTTTCACCAGCAAATGAGGTAATTAACATACACCGGCTGTGTCCATGCAAGAATAGTGCAGGAGCACTTGTGCAAGTCCCGAGAGCTCATTCCTGTATTGCACGTCACCCATATTGCCTGCAGCTGCTCTTGCACTATTCCTGCATGCCGTGCAGAGCTTGCTGAATCCTGGGGAATATCTTTGCTATGCATACCTCTCAACTTAATGACAGTTAAAATAAGTACAAAGGCCCGCAAAAAGTAGGTTCAAAAGTTGTTTGTGGACTATCAAAAACTAGGGCCCTTACTAGCCTAGATGTGCACTCCAAATAATTTGGGTCCCTTGTATCATGACCATCTATATGGGTAGCATGTTAGTAGATAGATAACTAAGGATTTGCAGGAGGGCATTAGTTAGGATAATACATTTATATTGCTAACCTGTGTCAGTGAGAGACATGGAGGCCAGATCAGGGATAAATTCATGACATCCCATCCAATTATTAAGGGTTTTCTTTGAGTAGGTCAGAGATTATCTCTGTTTTACATGACTGGGGAGCCTATTCCATAGTATGGGGATCCTTTGGGACACATATCTGTCTCTCCAGAGAGTTCTGTTTATGTCACAATGGAAGTTCAGATCCATGGATCTAGTGTTTCTTGTCCTGTTTGTTTTGCACATGTGCAACAGACCCATCAGGTTGGGTTCTGTAAGCCAGGCTTAGATCCCTGACAGCAGTCTGTAAGAGAATGAGTACAGAGACAGAGCCCTTAGGCGATCAGTGCAAGACAGGATATTCATACTCTGAATTCTTCTGGTGAGAAACCCGTGTGGGTGTTCCAACTGTTGCAAGTGACTGGTTACATACATGCCTAAAGGGACATTGTATTCAATGATAGGTCTGATAAGTGACAGTATAACTTCCTTGAACCTACTTTAAATGCCATACCCTTACTTATAATTTGGGTGACATAGAATGATTTTTTTTATTATCTTAGCTACATCTGCGATAAAGGCCAGATTGCTGTCTACATATGTTTCCAGATCCTTCACTACTGGGTTGACTCTTAGGTTTGTTTTATCGATGGAATAATTCACTTGGGTTGCCAGTTTCCCAAAGCACACTATAATGCAATTTTTGTTATTGAGATTAAGGACATGGCTTTGGCACCAGTCATTTTTCTGTGTTAGACCCACTTGCAAGATGTTGATCTCTTGGGGGGGATCTATAATAGCTCCCAATTGACAGTCATCTGCAAACTTGATGAACCAGAAACCTTGAATGTTAGCCTTGACTTCTGAGAAGTAGATGCCAAACAAGAGAGGGCGCAGCATGAAGCCCTTGGGTACTCTGGCTGTGACCAGTCTATTGGTGGAGGAGGTATAACCAATCAAGACTCCCTGGCTGCTGTCTGTGAGCCAGCCAGCAATCCAGAGAGTTATGTAAGGATTTACGCCTAGCTGAGAGAGCTTGTCAACAATGCCTGAGTAGGGTATTGTATCAAATGCTTTAGCCAGATCAAGATATGCAGTATGCACTGTTACCTTCATCCTTTGCTATGATTACCCTCTCAAAGAAGTCTATCGCATTACATAGGCATGACCTTCCCTTAATAAAGCCTAACTGAGATGGGTCTAGTGTCTGTAGGCTGCCAATGTCCTTATTTGCCATTCCCATGATAACTTGTTCCATGGCTTTGAATATTAAGTCTTGTTTGACTGATGGGTCTGTTGTTCTCTGGGTCAGTTGATGGTCCACCCTTGTGGAGGAGAGTTACTGTTGTGGTCCTCCATTCACTTAGAACTTTGTCTATTTCAAGGTTATAGTTGAAAAGTGCATCAAGTGATCCTGATAGGTCAAGTTTTAGACTGTTCAGGAGGCAACCGTGGATACTGCCAAGAAACATGGATGTGGTGTTTTTGGCTTTAGTGAGCACTGCCAGCACCCAGTCCCTGCTAATAGCTGGGGGAGGTATGTTGGAGGAGATTTCACATGGTGGAGTTGGGGGTGAGGGAGTTTGAGCTGAATTTATCAGCCAGTAGATTTGCTATGTCATCTTGAATGGTGAAGGTGATACAATTCACCACCAGTTCAGCACACTGTTGTGTGTTACCTCTAAGGTTCTGAACATAGCATGTACAGGGAGAAATCAGACCTTAAAATAGGAAGTTTCCCCAAAACTGTATTTAGAAAAAAATGACATAACATGGCTAATTTATATTATTAATTGGAAAAAATTACAGTCAAACCTTTTATTATTTAAAAACCTAGACTTGGCAAAATGTGGAAACAGTTCAAACATTGAAATGTAAATCTACTTAGGGTGTGCATATGTGCATGCATGCATGCCTAAATGCAAGCACACACACACACACACACACACACACACACACACACACACACACACACACACACACACACACACACACACACACACACAAAACAACACATTTTTTACAACCACACACAAAACAACACATTTTTTACTTCTTTGAAGTTTTACTCTGTATTGGTATTTCTTTATCATTTAAAATGATCATTCAAATCTAATAACCTAATTTTAAAATTTCAGTATTATTTTGCATTTACTTATTTTTCCACAGCCGGTAGAATTACAGATACTGAACTGTTCAACTTTGTCTTAGGTGCACTGTTTGCAAAACTAAAAAACAAAAGTCAAAAATGACAGAAATCTGCTGATAGTGTATTAAATGTGTTATATTATTCACATTTACTGATTTCAGAGGCATGATCTACTTTTCATTTTAGCTGTTTTACTATGTCCTCAAATTCTGTTCATCATATTGCTTTATCCTCACTCCATTTTGCTGCATCTACCTTTGTTTCTTCTAATTCATTTATACTTTATTCATTTTTAATGTAATACGCAGTGACATTTTTTTCACTGGTTAAGTTTAGTTAACCTTTGCTGCCCATGTAAATTTTTCAGGTGTAAGTTTAACATACTGAATGGAAGCATTATTAATGGACACATATTTGCTCCAATCATCATTTTTGCTTTAGCCAAGTCAGCTCTTTTCATCTATACCCCTGTCTCTGTATATACAGCCCGTCCTGCAAATTATGAAAAAGCCTGTTGGAAATTTTCACCATTCGTCATATTCTTTCGTCGTTGCCATTAACTTTTCAAGTTTCTTAAGGTGTTCCTAACATGTGATACATGTCCTAGTGCTCCTTATTTTGTACCCAAAAGAAACTAGAAAATGCAACTCACATTTATTCAGCACTGGCTTTGAAACACTCCTTGTAACATTTCCTACATGGCCTGTCAGTCAGTGCTAATGGAAGTCACAAGTCTGCTCATGATTAAAATGTGCTCTCTATCTCAGTAATACCACATATTCAGTTAAGTATACTTAGCTTGCTATAGCAGGCATGAGAGTCCAGTGATTAATGCAGCTGCCTTATGACTCTGCATCATGAATGACCTCCAGTCACTGACTACATGGAATTTGTACATACTCACTGTGCATGTGTGAGTTTTCCAAAACTGCACCTTGTTCTCCTTTACTTCTCAAAATGTGCTGACTTTATATGTTCTTTGTACATTTGTATTGCATTTACCCTTCACCTATATGCCCAAGAAGTGTCTTCTTATAGTCCAGAAGAACTAGTTGAGTTAATTAGTTAGCAATGGTAAACAAATCCTGTCTAATACTGCTCTTGCTCTTCAGAGATGTCTATCTTCCTGAAATATATTTCGTAACATGACAGACAGATATTGTCAGTACTAAAGAAATGCAATGGCTGTATAAGCCCATTAATCCTGTACGGGAGTTAATCAAAAATTCCTATTTTACTCTTGCTATAAGGTGACCTTTATGAGAAATTAATGCATTTCCCTCTTCTGAAAAAAAAAAGGTCATGGCCTTCTCAGAAACAGTTTGTGTGAAACCCTGTTCATCTGAGACTAGAATGTCAAAGAAAGCATGTTTACTGCACATATAGTTCTGGTCATTGTGTTCACATCAAATGATATACATCTGAGATACCGGAGAAAAGATAATCTACATAAATGGACAGACATTGCTGACAAAAATACAGCCATTTCTATTAAAATCCACTTTGAAAAATAGAGTAGATCAAGCTGACAGCAGTGAGAAATCACTGCTTAGGCCAAGCAGAATGATTTCATATAAGTACACAGTATAGTTTCCTTTACTTTAAATGCCAGAAGCATAAGAAATAAAATTCCTGAGCTACGTGCGTGGATTGCCAGCCATAAACCCAATATGCTGGCCAAAACTGAAATGTGACTAAAGCCTAATATCAGTGATACAGAAATCCTACCATTTGTTTATAGTATAGTATGAAACAACCACAGTAAAAGAAAAGGTGTCACATTAATCTTCCCAAACTACTATAACCTAGCAGCGTATAATGCTCCTATACCACAATTCAACAAAGCCAAGATTCTGATCACACTCCTAAAACTAAATAAAGAAAAGCAAATGTGTATAATCCTGTTATATAACCCCCCAGGTGACAATATTAATTTAAAAGAAGAAATCCTAGACTGGACCTCAAGTAATATCCCTTATGAAACAACAATACTAGAAGACATAAATATAAACTGGCTTGAACTTACATATACTACCCCAAAATATAGTATCAACTTATTCGGCTTTAAACAACTCATACAGGATCCGACTAATTTCACTAAAAACTCAGTTTTTTTACTGGACTGGATTCTTGTATCTGACCCCAATAAATTTTGTGGTTCAGGTACCTTACCTAACTGTCTCAGTTACCGCTCTCCAGCCTGAACTAAACTGTTTACAAAAAATATCCCCAAACAAGTAGTAAAAACCATACATAATTGCAGTAAATTTAACCTGGACACATTCAATGCTATGATCTCATCATTCCACTGGAATATACTAAATCCATCCCTTTAGATGACGCTATAACAACATTTAATACAGTATTCCTTAACATTCTTAATAAAATAGCACCTTCAAGGAAAAAGAGAAAACCATACATAATCGCAGTAAATTTAACCTAGACACATCCAATGCTATGATCTCATCATTCCGCTGGAATATACTAAATCCATCCCTTTAGATGAAGCTATAACGACATTTAATACAGTATTCCTTAACATTCTCAATAAAATAGCACCTTCAAGGAAAAAGAGAAAACCATACATAATCGCAGTAAATTTAACCTAGACACATTCAATGCTATGATCTCATCATTCCGCTGGAATATACTAAATCCATCCTTTTAGATGAAGCTATAATGACATTTAATACAGTATTCCTTAACATTCTTAATAAAATAGCGCCTTCACGGAAAAAGAGAATCACAGTAAATGATGCTACCTGGTTAAATAAGACTACTAAAAAATTAATGCAGAACAGAGACAAAGGTTGGAGAAACTGGCAAAAAAACAAAACATCTCAAAACCTCCAACAATATAAAATACGATGCATCCAGACAAAACAACAAATAACCTCAGACAAAAAAATGTACTATAATAATTTCCAGAATAATTGTAAAACAGATCCCAAAAAAATCTGGTCAACAATCAACAAAATACTACAGCCTGGGCAAAAGCATAATCCCAATCCATATCCAAATAGTGCTGCAATGGATCTTGCAATAAATTTAATAACTATTTTAAAAAAGCATATCATTTTTTACAAAGGATCAACACTACAACCTGCGAAAGATGCACTTACATAGCCAAAATGGAAGCAAAGCTCTCTCCAGCCAATATTGTGCTAGACAGTCAAGAGGAGAAGGTTAATACCTGCACTACACCTCAAGCAACACATAGCCCTTCAAAACCCACACCATAAACACCCACACATAGCAACACTAAACCCACATATGCGAAGGCCCTTAACATTAACCTGCCCAAGCAACAAGGATCTCTGAAGCTGAAATGCAAACAAACACCAGTCACAACCAAAGTGACACATAGCTCACAACATCAGTGTGCAACCCAACAATAGTCCCTAAGGCAAGACAATGTACCCAACACTTTAGTCATAGGTGACTCTATAGTCAGGCACACTGATGTCCCACTCACCGGGCTGAACAAGGAGAAAATTACAGTCAGCTGCCTGTCAGGTGCCAGGATCTGCCACATAACACACACACTCAAGTCACTCCACAGCAAGTACAAATATGACTCTTTCATTGTCCATGTTGGAGTGAATGACTTGAGACGTACCTCCCTGGACTACATGAAAAGAGATATGGAAGAGCCTCTCAGATCATGTGGTCCAGGCAGGTATGACGCAAGCCCTGAGTAGCATCCTACCTTCGACCAGAATGATACCACAGTATAATGACAAAATGATTGACTTCAACAATTGGCTAATCTTCTGGTGTCATTCAAAGGGGATCCAGTATCTGTCTGCCTGGGACGACATAATCGACAAACCACAATGCTTTCCCAGAGATGGTCTGCACCTGTCACCCCTGAAATTCAGGTTACTGGCTAAAGCTCTCATTTCCCCTATAATGCCTTTTTTAGGGAAGGTTCAAAGGACAAAACCACCACCGCAACAGATACAAGCATGCAAAATCTGAAGGGAATGCTACTCAATGCTAGAAGTCTAAAGCTCAAAATGCACTCTCTTGAGGCACTCCTAAAAATGGAGAACATCAATATTTGTGCAGTAAATGAGACCTGGTTCAAGGCTCCAGAGAGCACCCCTGCAATACCAAGCTACAACTCTTACCACATTTTTCGGCCACCAAACCAAGACCAAAACACTAAAGGTGGAGGAATGTCCATATTCACCAAGGATATTCACACCTCAAGGCTAGATGCCCAACACAATGCATCTGAAATTCTCCAGGTGCAACTAACAATAGGTAAGACTGCAGTCCAAATTGTAGCTTGCTACAGATTCCCCACCATGCCCCAAGATTCTCACTATACCTTTCTAAACATACTGGATAATATTAAGATACAACCAAACACCCTAATACTGGGTGATTTCAATTACCCTGCCATTAACTGGGAAAACTACTCGGGTACCAACACCTTTTCCCAACGGTTCTTGCAATTCATAAATTCCAACACCCTGGATCAACTAATCCATTGTCCCACCAGGGTCTCCAATATCCTAGACCTGGTTATTGCCAACATGGGAGATAGATGCTCCACACCAGTGGTCACCCCCTTATTGGTTAGGTCTGATCATAAGCAAATCACCCTTGACATCCACATCTCCCTCCCACCCCCCAATAAGAAAACCTCCGTAAAAAGCCAACTTCATGCTACTCAAGTCAGAAGTGACAAACTTCATGACACCCATGCAGATGGGAGCTGAATGTTCGACTGCTAAATCCTACACTAAGGCACTGTATGAGCACATACACTTGTGCATGAATCGTGCCATCCCAAATAAAACCAAGAAGCCCTCCTCCAAAAAAGGAAGCCAATATGGTGGTCCCTTGGCATAAACAAACTATACAACAGAAGAAAGAAACTGTTGCAGAAAAGAGGAAAATCCCAGGATGCAAAAAAAAAAATCCCTTACCAGCCTCAGTAAGAAGCTGAGATCCCTCATAAAATCCTCCAAAGCTAGTTACGAAAATAAAATTGCCAAAAATTCCAAAGACAACCACAAGGCATTCTATAGTTATGTCAAGAATCTAAACGGCAATGCTCAGATATGCTCTGAGCTACAACAGAATGGCATTAAATATACTGATCCCAAGGATATTGCCAGTATCCTGGCAGATCAATTTAGTGCAAACTTCACCCCCCTCTCACCCCCTAAAGGGCGCATCTCAACACCAAAAGATTGCCAAATTCTGGTAATCACGGCCACACAGGTGGAAACCACACTCTTCAAAGCTAAGAATACACCATCCATGGGACCAGATGACATCCCGGGCTGTGTACTACATGAACTACAAAATTAACTGGCACCTCACCTAAATGTCATGTTTAATCATAGCCTCACCTCAGGCTTTGTGCCCACTGAGTGGCGCACAGCTACAGTTATCCCACTCCACAAGGGGGGATCCACCTTGGATCCCGGGTACTACTGTCCCATCAGTCTGACGAGCCAGATCTGCAAAGGCATGGAATGCATTATCATAGAACTTATAAACAAAGACACTGGCAACCTTAAAACACTGGACCCCACCCAATTTGGGTTCATGAAGGGCCAATCTTGTCTCCTGAATGTGACTGACTTCTTCGAATCAGTCTCCAGAGCTGTGGACGAGGGTAAGGCAGTCCACACAGCCTATCTGGACCTCGCCAAGGCCTTCGACACCATCCCCCACTCTGGAATCACAGATAAACTTACTAAGCTGGGCATAAATCCCTATGTCACTCAAAGTGTTGCCAACTGGCTTACTGACAGAACCCAGACTGTAAAAGTAGCTGACTCCAAATTCAGCTCCAGACAAGTGACAAGTGGAGTACCTCAGGGTTTAGTCCTGGGACCGCTCTTGTTTGGCATCTACTTTTCTGAAGTATAGGCCAACACTAAGGGACTCTGGCTAACAAAGTTTGCAGATGACTGCAAACTGGGAGCCATGTACTGAATCCCCAAATGATGTGGATATTCTACAAAAGGGCCTTACAGAAACAGATGCTTGGTGCCAGAGCCATGGGCTCAAGCTTAATGCCAAAAAATATACAGTTATCCCCTTTGGGAAAAAACATGTGCCCATGAATTACCACATAGGTGGCAGTACACTAAACACTGAAAGTGTGATGTGATGAGAGTCTTAGGGACACAGGTGGACAGTGGTCTCACCTTCGATAACCACATTGCCACAACAGTCAGGAAATCCTTCTATGTGGCACACCTCATCGCTAAGGGCTTTTCATCCAGAAAAAAGGAGGTCATTGTCCCACTGTACTCATCCCTCATTAGACCCATTATAGAGTACAATGCCCCATTTGGTATGTACCTCACAAGACATCTGCAAAAGCTGGAAAGGCTGCAGAAATACCTCACTAAAAGAATCACAGGCCTAAAGCAGATGCCCTATACTGACGGTCTAAAAAAACTACAGCAATACTCTGTGGCATATCATCTACTCAGAGGTGATCTCTGTTTAACAAACAAGGCCATGTCAAACCCTGAGCTGTTGGACATGCTCCACTTAAAGAAATCCTAATCCCTCATAGCCACACACCCCAGGGATCTAAACCTTGTCATCACAATGAACAAAACATGCTGGAGGGATAGGTTCCTGACCCAGAAACTCCCCATACTCTGGAATAGACTGCCCATACAGGTCAAGCAGAATGGCTCCTTGGCACTCTTCAAAAGGAACCTTGATGATTGGATGGGAGATAGGAAATTCACCCCAGGGATCATGTCAGTTGCCCTGCTAGACAGGGGTTTAGGGAAGTAAATATTGTGGGAAGAAATATCCTGGAAATTGTTATGGCTAGACTTGTATAGGCCCTAGGGCCAATAGCCTAGTACCATCCTATGAACAGAAGTTTACTCAAATGACCAATCCCAAGCTACCTCAGCATTCGACCTTCAGATCGTGCCTATAATCACTATCAAACATCTGTTAAACAAGCTAAAAGTTTGCTCTACCTCTGCAGATAATTTAACTTATCAGTTTCTAAAAACAGCAACTAGTAGCATAGCCTACCCCATTTCTGTCCTCATAAATAGATCTATACAAGAATCATATGTCCTCAAGAACTGGAAAAAGTCACATATCATTCAGCTTGACACAAATGGTGATTCAACTGATATGACAAACATCAGGCCAATAGCAACACTATTCCCACTCTCAAAATTACTGAAAAATGTGTCCATAAATAATGTTTACAATATCTTACACATGAACAAGTTTTAGCCTCAGCCCAACATGGTTTTCAACCATCTGATAATGCTAATACACCTCTACTCTCCTTCATGGAAACAGTCAATAAAGCAAGGGATAGTGACCAATTCTCATCTGCATTATTCCTTGATCAAAAGTCTTCGATACAGTTGGCCACACAATACTTGTAACAGAAATGTCATCATTAGGCCTTACAGCAAATACTGGTTTCAGAGCTATTTGAAAGACAGATTCCAGTCAGTAAAATACCCGACCACTCTAACCACTTTTCTTCCTGTAATTACAGGTGTTCCACAAGACTCAGTCCTTGGACCATTACTGTTTACTTTACTTACCAACTCGCTATACATGCACACAACATGCAACTTACCTACAGCAAATCACTCAGGAATCCTTCATTGCCACAGAAAAATGGTTACAAAGCAATCAACCTATGCTTAATCCCAACACAGAAAAATGGTTACAAAGCAATCAACCTATGCTTAATCCCAACACAGAAAAATGGTTACAAAGCAATCAACCTATGCTTAATCCCAACACAGAAAAATGGTTACAAAGCAATCAACCTATGCTTAATCCCAACACAGAAAAATGGTTACAAAGCAATCAACCTATGCTTAATCCCAACACAACTAAACAACTATTATTTTCTTACATCAAAGTCCCATGCAAAAAAACAACTTCAAAATATGTTTCCCAATAGAACAAATATTCAACTAACCTCTAATATTCAACTAGCCTCTCAAATTAAGCTGCAAGGAATGATAATAGATGGCACTCTTAAATTTGATACAAAATTTAAAAAAAAAAAATTATGTCTACTCTACAGAACTAGAAACTTCTCACCCCACCTCGAGAATCACACTAGCAATCACTTAGCTGCTTCCTCTTCTCCTCTCCTCTACGGTGCCGCAGAACTCAAATATTCAAAAACTGGAACGATGTTATAATAAAATTGCCAGATTTGCTTCTAGTGTTCAATACTGTAGCCATCATTGCATTGCACTAAAATTCCTTAACTGGCTAGAACTACACAGCTACCTAAAATATATTCAGTTACTCACTGCATATAAGATCACTAGCTATTCTGACATGTGTACTGCTCTAAATGTAACCCTACAAAAAAAAAAAAAAAAAAAACTTGTCCAATTGCACTCTGAAATCAAATGACTAAAAAGCAACTTACTATCTGTAGACCAAACAAATCAGTAGAACACTCTCTTTACCCCTACTCTGTTAACAAGCCTGGACTTCCCCCCCTGCTTCCATTAGAACAGTTACTTCTTACCAAGCCTTCAAACTATATCTAGAAGACCACCTAAAAAGGAATGGCTCTGCACCTGCTGTACACCAGGATAGCCATCTACTGTTCTACTTAAAGCTCAAATGTATTTTTGACCCTTTAACAATTATATCATTAGTTTTCTGCAAAACTGTTCATTTAACAACTTAGCAATTACCTCACTAATTTACAATTAGTTAAATACATTAATCCAGCAGTATTAGAGATGGAACCTGGGATGATGTAACCACTCCTTGCACTCCTATGAATATTAATGCCATAAACAAGGTTTACTACATTTAGTCTTCTGCATTAGGAGGGAATATTTAAAAGTTGATATTTTTAAAGTACAAAATTCACTTTTCTTTTCACACAAAAAAGTGTCCACAAGCATAAAAATGCATGCAAACCCTTTTTTGAAAAGAAAAGCATGTTTTTGCGCCTCTGTGCAAGCCACAGTCCACGACTAAACTGTACCTCCAGCTGAGGCAATCACAGTTACACCAAGCAGTGATACTGCCCTGCATTGTTTTTCCATAAATATATTTCACCTAGAGCAGCACCCATTCATTTCAGCCCTCCCCATATATCCCTTACATTACAGGATATTCCACTGGGAGGTTATGCATACAGCTGTGCATTTTGCAGAACAGCTTTTGTATGCCAGTGTGATGATGTTACTGTGTTGTTCTTAGATCAGAAGCACTTCCTGACTGTTTTGCGCCATATTTGTTTACATTGATGTGAGACACTGCCATTTGTCAGTTTAAGAGACCGGAGTACCTGTACTGGCTAGGACTACTTTACACATCTACACAAATGTATTCTGAATGTAAGGGTTTAACTTTAAATAAAATATTTTGGAAATAATGCAGTATTTCTTTTGTGCAGGAAATATATCATGCTATTTTGGAACTTTTCTAGCACAGCAGTATAACAAGAATCTTTCATGTTGTATCCCTACTTATATGTCACTTTTCATAAAGTACCCTTTCTACCTTAACAAGTGTAACATTGCCTCCAAGCCAAATGTAGTGCAGACTTTAGAGACCCCGCCTTTTCATTTTTGCCAATTTTGTTAAATTGATTGTTCTGCAATTAGCAAAAAAAATATAGGGCACATGCAGTAGAAATTGACCAAAACATAATAGCCATCATCACTTTGTTCAAATCCCAAAAATAAATAAATCTTAAAATCATATAGGATCATAGGGTCATAGGAGGGTAGTAGACTAATGGCCCTGGGGCCCTTACAAGCTTAGCCAAGAGTTTATCCCCAAAAAAGAAACCTCAGTCAGCACCTGTCACCCCTGTGAATGAGGGACAAAGGTGGAACCCCTGGGACAAATTTGTGGTTTCACATCCACTCATCAAGGTTGCACTTGAAGGGGGTCATAGAGGTACTCTGTTTGACATGTATGGGAAATCTATTTCAGAGATGCGGCAGCCTCTGGGAGACAAATCTCTCTCTCCAACAGGTTTTGTTGTTCATGTATTAGATTTAGACCTATTGAGTGAGTAATGCATGAGGAGTTAAATTATGGATATGGAGCATCTGTAGTAGGGCAGGGTCTGATACTGCCTTGTTGTTGAGACACAGATCACCTCTGAGCAATATGTATGATATCAAGTAGAGTGATAGTGATCTGGGCCTGTCTGCATAGGACAGGTGTTGGAGGCCATGGATTCTCTTTGTGAAGTGTTTCTGTGGCCTTTCCAGTTGGTGCAGATGTTTGGAGAGGTACATACCAAACGAGGCATTATACTCAATTATAGGTCTAATGAGGGAGGAGTACAGAAAGATAATAACCTCTTTTTTTCTGGATGCAATCCTTTTACTTATGAGATGACCTAAGTAAAAGGTTTTCTGACCACTGCCGCTACATGATGGTCGAATGTGAGACTTTTGTCAACCTGAGTACCCAGGTCTCTCACCACAGGTTGTATGCTGTATCATACCTGCTATGCACTTTCTGACAAAGTCATACCTCTCAACTGTCTAGATTTTCACAGAATGTCCAGATTTTTGCTTCATATTTTCAGTCTGTTCCTCATAAAATTTCTGTTTCTTTGGCAAATCAAGAAGGATTAAAGGAACAAAATAATGACATATATTTGAATTTCAGACTTCACATGATTCAGAAAATGTATACTAACAGAAATCATGTTATTCTAGCAACATCCTAAGTCTACAAGAACAATATTTAAAATCTGTCCCTATTTCTGGGCCTTTCTTCCCCCATTATTTTAGGCTTTGTCCAGATTTCTTGTGCTAAGAGTTTGAGAGCAATGCAAACAGGATATAAAAGAAAAGCCAGTTTTAGAAGTGGGGGAAGGAATATTGTAGGAACATGTAAACTTATAATAAACAATAAAATAAGACAGATTTTAACACTAAAAGAATTCTAAAAGATGTAGCTGTTGCTTAGTGTTAACTGAGACCAAAAGTGTTGGACAGTGTAAAACAGAAAGTGGTATACAATGCCTTCATAGGATCATAAAAATTATAAGACAAGTAAGTTGAGAGAGCATTTCCACCACAAAAACTCACCCTTATGATACATCTTCCATTTCTGGAAGGACAAAGTAGGTTAGGGCAGGAAAGAACCTGCAAATGCCCATCCAATCATCAAGGGTCATCCAGATGAATGTGAGAGTGTTACGCTATTTTATATGTAGGGGCAATTTGTTCACAAGATGTGGAAATGTTGGGTAATATATCTGTCCCTTCAATATGATATATTTATATGTTGACGACTTAAAGCCTTAGTTAAAGTATATGTGGAACAGTTTGTCTTGTGGAAATGTAAGCAATCAAAGAGAGCTGGGTCCTTAGTGGAATGGAATGCAAAACATAGCTCTACATATAGCAGTTTTAAAGAACCCAAGTATACATTGGTATTGGTAGCCAAGGGTCTATAGACCACTAATTTGTTAACACAGAAACCTTTTGTGGTGACCCTCCACCTCTGGGCCAGGAATCAAGAAGCCTCAATCCTCACCACTGGCACCAGTGGGCGGCATTCACTGGGAGGATAACAGGTATGCACACAGTATCTCCAAATGCAGCTCTGTGCATCAAACACAATCAAGCACAATTTCCCCTTAAGTGAACACGGGGAACACAGTCAGTCCTGGGCTGGTTCCTTTCTCTTTCTCCAGATCCCCAATAACACTTCCCCCTGGTACAGCTACAGAGTTGAGTCCTTAGCCAGGGTTCCAAGCCAAGTCCTCCATCACTCTCTCTGTCCAACCAGTGCTTTGTGTCCCTGCCCAAGTTGTTGACACACACACTCTTGGAGGTTTGATTTACACACACACACACACACACACACACACACACCCACACACACACACACACACACACACACACACACACACACACACACACACCTGGGAAAGGCTGGTAGAGGTTAACTAGCTATGCCCCTTTCTGCCCAGACTAAGGTAGTTAAGACTGCTACCACACACTCCTGCCAGCTACCTTAAGGCTCTTCCAAGGGTACCCAATATGCTGAATGAAATTAATAATAATACAAATAGTGGCTTGACCAAGAGCAAGTCTATTATGAGTAGCCCACACAGTGTCACAAAATGAATATGCAAGCACTCTCAAAACTTAAATATCTCTGTAAAGATCAGCCACAATGAAATATTTAATTATGTTTAATAATTAATAAACAATAAAGAACAAGAAAATACTAAGTATATATTCAGTGACATCAGAGTTCAAATAACAGGAAATATTTAAAATAACATTGAAGGACAGGGTCAGACAAATAAAAATATCTAAACTAACCTTCACTATATTCCTCATAAATCTAAGAGAGTTACTATTCCCTACTGACTTAACAGAGCAAGGCAGATGATGTGGTGAATGGTCATTCTTGTTCTCAGGCCCACGACAGAATACAGAATGCTATGTCTCACTGAGAGACTTCTCAAAATAATATCTAAAATATTACTTGTGGGATAGCTTGCAGAAAGACATTACTTCTGGTCATCTAACATTGAGTTCCCATACAAACCCTCTTTGTTGAAAGCTGGCAGAATTGTGCAACTATCTGTAAAAATACACACACAATACAGACTTTGTGTCTCTGGATGCATTGAAACCTGTGAGCTAGAACCTTTATGGCCTAGCCCATAAAGTGACTTAATTTGAGATATATTTTAAAGTTTGGTGAACTGAGGTTAATCTTCTAGTTTCCTCTCCTAAAACACACACATTTAAACAGTTGCAATAGTGCATGAACATTTCTATTCTCTCCAGTAGGGCACACTGTGCATACATTTCAAACACAAGCACTTTACAAATGCCTTGTCAACACAAACATCTGTACAAATCAGTTTGATATACATGTGACATACAGTTCTAATACATTTGTAACCCAAGCATCCTGTATAAATCAGTTTGATATACACAAATGACATATAATTATTTAAAAAAATCCAGGTGGCTATGCTGGCAGTACCTCCTGTTGTCACACCTTGTAGTTAAACTTTACTTATGCTATATCAAATTTCTGGTTTTGAGGGGGAAAGTGTTTATAGAGATAAGGTAGATACTGGCAAAAGTGGAATACCTTGTAGTAAATATGCAGGATGTACTTTTGATCGAGGGAATGTAATTTAATTGTAGAGTGCATGTCAAAGGAGGTAACCTCTGTAATTATTGTTGCACATCCAGAAAAGTAGACAGGAAATATGCTGAACTCCTTGAATTTTGGATATTGTAAACAAAAATACTAAAATTCAAAAATCATTAAAAAGAACTGCATGATACATTTCCATTTAGATAGTGTCTGATTTAGGCACATTAAATAATAAAACAGTGTGATGAGGTGAGTTTACAATGGGACTGAAACATTAATGCATCACTTTTTTGCAGATAAGAAAATAATGAATGCATAGAGGTCTGAATACAGCACACATATTACAGAATCTGCAATAAGAAGATAACTGTAATGAAAGCATTATATGGATCAAAAAATACAATGACAACAATGCAATGGCTGTGAGCTACTATCTGGCGTTAATGAACGAGGATATAATATTTCATTAAAAATGAAATTGCTTGTCTTAGGACTATCTGTTTGCTACAAGGGAATGAAAATATGAAAGGGCTATGTAACAAATGTGCACATGTATGGACATAAAACAGACAGATATGCCCATGAAATATTCAAATGTAGCAAGAATTATTAACTGCAAATTGCTAGTTTTGAAAAAGAAGATATTCTGAAAACTAGAAAGTAATAGATAATAGTGTTAGAAGTTTAGCTGCCATTCTAGTATGTGTGTGTGTGTGTGTGTGTGTGTGTGTGTGTGTATACAGATGTAAATGTATATCTATATCTATATATATATATATATATATATATATATATATATATATATATATATATATATATTTATATATCTTTGTGTGTGAGTGCGTGTGCATGCATATAGGTTATTAAGATTTATTGAGCTAGGTTTCATTTCATCTTGTAGAAATGATCACTGTCCAGCAAAATCTGACTCAGCAATCACCAGGAATAGCCTTTAACAAGGTCTTGTGAAATGGGGCAATCCAGTTCTCCTCACACCTCATAGTTTATTGGTCTGTCAGTGAAGGCTGATGATCAATCACAATACGCACATGCACACAGAACATACAAACGCACACACACTCACACACATACGTGCATGCACACACACACACACACACACACACACACACACACACACACACACACACACACACACACACACACACACACACAGATGCACATGCTCATGCGTCCTTTTAATGTAGTTAACTGTATTAGTTTTCTTTTATTTATTTTCTTATGTATGCTTTTTAAATGCTATAGATAGAGACTGGAAAGACAAAAGTCACCTCCTTGTAACTGTTTATTACAATTACTTTTATTGTTTTTTATTTTAATTATAAATATATTTTTTAATTACATTCATTAAACAATCCCATTTAGTTAGTTTAAACAACATGTCGGCTGCTTGCTTTCAGTCCAGCTTAATATGCTTCCACAAAGCCACAGAACTGACAATGGGATTCCTAAGACATTAATACCCTGCTGCATCTGTTTTTTGAATAGTATTGCAGTTAAGTTCGCCCATTTCTAAACATGTTTAGCTATCAGCAGACACCCCAGCGCATGTGCAATAAGCACAGTGATCACATACCTCTGACAACACAAAACAACAGCGGAACTTTAACTTCTGCTGAGGAGTGCCAGGAGGGGATCTGACCCAATAATATCCACAAAGTCTTGGTATGCACTCAAGCAAAAGGAATGCCTGGACTGGGGATGTCTGACTTTAAGGACTGAACCCTATAATATGGCACTCTCTGCAAAGGATGGCATGCACTGCATGCCTGTTCAAACTGATCCAAAAAGTTACATTGTATCAGCTGTCATCTTAGATGGTGTTACTAACCTTTCTCCATACCCCTTTGCAATCTCCCTACCATGCTCCCAAGAACACAACATACTGTGCCATCATCCCCATCAGCCTTTCTATCTGGGCATCCAGTTCACGATACTCTGAAACTCAGTGGCAGCTGGTGACTTCAAATCAAAGGGAGACTTCAGGAGATAGCTGAATGGGTGGGGCCAATGGGAAGGGGTGAGGCCATCTAGAAAGGGGCCGAAATATGGTACAGTGAGATCGATGCCTGCCATGCTTACCATTTTATATGAAATAAATACTCAGTAACCATGGCGCATGCTGAATACTCTACACAGCACATTGTTACATGTATATACAGGTAGTCCAATCAAGACAAAATGAAGTGGAGAAGAAAAAATAATTTTTCAATGCACTGGCTACATGGCAGCTTACTTAATATCTAGATGGAAACACAAAGGTTGTAAGGCTTGAAAAAATTAATTACTGGAATGTCAGTGAAAATCAATTATAAAAAACAAGCAGCACTAAGCTCAAACCACTTCTCCTTGCAGTTCTAATTATAATTTATATTCAGCTTTATAAAAGTACCAAGTAACATGCTGAAAGTAGCAATTTCTGGGAAACCCCCAGTCCCCACTTATAAAAATGTTTCTTATCCAAAAAAGACCTGCTGCCTGACAACTATCTACTTGTTTCATGAGGAAAACATGATCAAAGTAAAAAAATAAACAGCAAACAAGAAACAAGCTCAAGATAAATTTCTTCAAGGATTACTGCACAGGTTATGGACCACACATGATAGATTGGCATTCTATTTAGTTTACGGGTAAAGCCTGTAAAGATGAGTGCAAGTCTCCAACAAATGCAATGAGCTTCTGAAAATACTGTAATCCTGTCTTGTACTAGCACTATAATGCAGTCTGTCAACCAAAAGAAACAAGAAAGCAAGTATTAAGTAAAGCTGCATGGATTACTAGTCTTACAGCACACATAATAGGCATACTTATCGCTCTTAATAGAAGTAGCCCTACCTCAGAATCTTATAAGTAACAACCCCAGCCACATCAAGAGCCTAGCAATTACTTTTCTTTTAGCATTTACACCCTGTCTCACTTAAAATGGAACCACATAACTCATACAGGCAGCACAGTGTGAGCTAGATAATTCTGAAAATGACCGTCACGTCCTTTGTTACAAATGCTATCATATGCATTTCAATACCTGAGGCTTACATATTATCTAGTTCCATAAATATTTCCTGCATGGCAACAACATAAATGCTTTCAATGTTGATAATTATTTAACAGTATGGTTATTAAAGCTTACTTTCATCTTACAGTCTCAATCAAGCTTGCCTGATGGTTATTAAAGCATTGCTACTTAAACACAGAGCAACAACATGCATTTTGTGAATAATAAGAAGCATAAATCAGCAGTATAAAAATATGACAGAAAACCAGAACATTCTGCAAATTCAAGGACAGATGAAAAACCACTATACCTATGTCTGCCTTGGATGGGGGGATACTTTGCACACTTACACTGCATAACTGCTCCTTGTCTTGCTTGGATACATCCAGAGTCACTACATGGGGGAGTAGGGTACAACAAGTATGTCACAATTTAAAATGTCTCTAGCTGACGGTGTTGGCCCTGACACATTTGGTCATATTTCTCAACCTAAAAGCAAGAAATCTGGACAAAGCCATAAATAAAAGTGGGACAAAGCAAGGCCCAAAAATAGGGACAATTTTTAAATATTGTTCTTACAAACTTAGAACATTGATAGAATAGTAAGTCTTGCATTAGTAGAAATTTTCTGAAGGGGTATGAAATCTGAAACTCAAATCCAATCCCATGTGCAAAATGAGAAAAGGGGTTGAGGATGGATTTTAGTAGCTGTGTACTTCTAAAGTATAGATTTCTTTCCTACTATTCTTACCAGATCTCTTCTTCCATTTGGAGGTATATGTAAGTACCCTTCCCCCTTTCCCTATTTTAGAGGGATATGTGAGTACCCTTCCCTTTTCCCCTATTTTTAGAGGGATATGTGAGTACCCTTCCCTTTTTCCCTATTTTTTAGAGGGATATATGAGTACCCTTCCCTTTTTCCCTATTTTTAGAGGGACATACGAGTACCCTTCCCTTTTTCCCTGTTTTTAGAGGGATATGTGAGTACCCTTCCCTTTTTCCCTATTTTTAGAGGGATATGTGAGTACCCTTCCCTTTTTCCCTATTTTTAGAGGGATATATGAGTACCCTTCCCTTTTTCCCTATTTTTAGAGGGATATACGAGTACCCTTCCCTTTTTCCCTGTTTTTAGAGGGATATGTGAGTACCCTTCCCTTTTCCCTATTTTTAGAGAGATATGTAAGTACCCTACCCTTTTCCCCTATTTTTAAAGGGATATGTAAGTACCCTTCCCTTTTTCCCTATTTTTAGAGGGATATGTAAGTACCCTTCCCCTTTTCCCTATTTTTAAAGGGATATGTAAGTACCCTTCCCTTTTTCCCTATTTTTAGAGGGATATGTGAGTACCCTTCCCTTTTTCCCTATTTTTAGAGGGATATGTAAGTACCCTTCCCTTTTTCCCTATTTAGAGGGATATGTAAGTACCCTTCCCTTTTTCCCTATCCAGTAACTACCTCCTCTCATGCTTCCTTACCTTGCCACCCATATGCACCCTTTCTACATATCCATTGTCTTACTTCTGGTCCTTCTATAGAAGACCCATTGGACTCTGATATTGTTTACTTTGTGTTCCTCTGTTTTAATGTATGTCCTGTCACAGAGTGCTAACCTTGCCTTAGTTGCTTCTCTTAGTATGCCTGTTTTCTAATTAATTATGTCCTTTTTACATTTCTATACCAACATGCCATTTATGATTTGTTCACAATGTGCTTTCTTAACATTCTGTATGGTTCATTCCAAACTATTTGATTTTGCCCTTTGGTATATTTGCTTTGATAGTCTTTTGTCTTAAAATGTATGTATTTTAATTTACTTCAGCTTGAGTCATGGCTAAAATGGTCCTCAGAGACACTCACCCAGTTAACAAACAAGCAAAGAGTAAACAAACACATTAACAAATACACATGTGTGCTCTGAATATACAGGAGAATCAAATAGTAAGTGCATAAGTGTGGGAAAATATCAATTTTAGTCAATGTCAAACAACTTTTAAAGAGCATCTTGTTGTTGTTTGTCTTTTCGGCTTTTTCCCGATAAGGGGTTGCCACAGCGGAACTCCAGTCTGCTAATGATTGGCAGTAGATTTTTTACGAAACACCGAGGTGCCAGCTCAACGCCCAACCTTCAACGAAGGCACGCCCATTTACGCACGCATGTCTTTCGAACGCTACCCAACCATGGGGAGGACATGCAGACTCCACACAGAAAGCACTCTCAAGCCACGCTGAGAATCAAACGGGGGATCCTCTTGCTGTGAAGTAACGCTACCACCGTACCACCGTGGCTATCTAATTGATGCATTTTCCCATTAGTGAAGCAATTATTTCTGCCAGTAGCGAAATGTCTGTCATTATTTTTAACTTCAATCTTATTTGCCACTAATTTGCCAGAAAAACTACCAAAAATGTGATGCAAAAATCTGGATATTCTGTGAAAATTTGTACAGTTGAGACAGAGGTATGCAACTATGCAATATGTTATGTCAGCATGAAGACAGTGCAACTTAAGAAAAATTATTTGCTTAACTTTTTTTGTATCCTCCTTCACTAACCTGTTATTTATTCAGTTCCACTTCCTTTCTTTCTTTTTCACTTGAAGTGCTCTATTTTCCAATGAGAATAAGCATGCTGCACAAGCACACACAGAAAGAGACACACACACACACACACACACACATATGCAAAAACATTCCCCGGTTCTCTCATTATATATCCTGAAATTAATGCAATTACAAAGGATACACCTACACGTTTGGTGACAATTATCAGTGAAGTTCTATCTACTATTAACATAATTAAGATTTTTCTTTTCTTTTTTATTTCTGTATATAATAATCCTCTAGCAGAGGAAAGCCCATACTAAAATTTCCTTAAATGTTGTAGTTGTAAAACATAATTATCCGAGAAGTATAGTATTAATCATTGCCCAAACTTACATGTACAAAAACACTGGCTGCTACTCTCACTAATCAACTTGTTTTTCTGTACAGTACTCTTTAACAATTGCGTACAGAAATTAAATGTCCACAAACAATACATGCACTACCTGAACCATAAAAGGAAGCTACTGTCCTGATTCCACCACAATATAACTACACACACATAATTAAGCCAATATAAAGGACAGCATACTCAACAGACCAACCAAAAAACAACCAAGGAAAATCCAGATGCTGAGACTGCCTGTTACAAAAATACAGCTATAACAAATTTCTCTACATCAAAAATAGTAGTGGAGTTGTAATTACCCTTGTCATCAATTCTATACTTTATTACTTGTACAGGCAAGTATAAAAAGAGTTATATTAGGTGAACAAAGATCTAAACCTATGGAATTATGTCTCACTGAGGTTTTCACTTTTGCAGGAACATATATTTACAAACTAAGTGACCAGCCAAACTACCCTCAGACATTCAAAATGTACGAAACATACCATTTCCATTGCAGAAGTACACAAGGGTTCCTGGGTCACTGATGTTTTACCTAGTCACAGAATGTCTGCAAAGCTGTCTTCTTAAGTCTCAGCTCTACTGATCAGGGACATTCACCACAGCTTTTCGGTTTAGCTTAGGCACAGTCCAATAGTTACAAAACTTGAGCAAAAACAAATAAAGCATGGATGACATTCAGCCGGACATTCTTGAAGTTACAACATTATAGATTGAATGTGCACTGAACTACACAACCTTTTGAAGTCAAGCCTTTACTTACTTCGCAGTGTAAAATCTTTCCACATTGTTATAATAATAATACTTATTCATTCAATTCTTAGTAATGCTGTTAATAACTATCTAGTCAGACCTACAATACATCCATTTCAGATGTGGGGAAAAAGAGAACATAGATTTACCAGATTTAGGAAGATATCTGTAAACCGAATTAGAAGGAATATCCAACTCTTCTACTCCAGCATTCTGCCTGCTCACCCAAGCTCCCATGGCCAAGTGACACTCTTAAACTGTCTTAGAAATTTCAGTGCAAATCATGTAATTAAAAGAAAATTATAATCAAAATGTTGCAGGCATGTTGAGATACCTTTATAGCAACCAAGTGGTCTGCCTAAGAAGCCCTACAACATAACTAATTTTCCGACAACAGGTTGGTCAAACAAGTTGAAGGTGCACTTACTGCACTGCTCTGTCTGTTATCCAATTCAAAGTACTGCTACTGACTGCTTCTTGATCGCTTTTTCCCAGCACACAAAGCACGGGAAGATAACAAGAACCAATCAGTACCCATCCGGTCATCCAAATCACGTACGTGACTGCAGACATGGCAGTCCGATCCCCTTCCACTTTACCGTGATTACAAACCATATAGACTTCTGGGCATCTGTACACTAATGCCTTCTCTTCTTAATCTGGACTGGTTTTATAACAGTACGGAATTACAGAAATTATTTATTTATTTATTTTAAACCCAGAATTTGCAGAGCACGCATGTGGGCACAGTTTGAGTCAGTCGGTAACTAAGCAGTATTATTTTATTTATAATACTAAATATTTTATCTTTCTTTTTCTTTCTTTTCACAGCTGGGGGTGCTGCAGCCTTGCTGTCCAATGGCATGAGTCGCCCCTGCTGAACCTGCTGAAGCAAAGCCCCCACCTACTCCAACAGAGAGTCAACAGTCTCAGGCATGTCAGCTTCCATCTCTAAAAACAGCACAGCAGTTACTTCTTTTCACACATTCTGCTTCCATTTTTGCTGGATTTCCTACTGCCATTCTGGAGGGAACAAGATAAAACACTAAATTTCATTGCCACTCTGATTTTGTGTATGCAATCCAGAGCAAAAAGAAAAAAATTCAGCACGCACAAACAGCACAACAGGGTACCATAGACTGCTCATATGAACGCAAGACTGTTACATGGATAAAGAACCCTGATATGTACTGGATGAAAAACATTGTCCTATGTGTCACATTCACATGACATTCACAAGTTCATAAAGTGCTCATGCTATAGCCTGTGATTCAAGAGTCTACAATGAACATTGTCATTTTGCATAAGACACCATGCATGGATGCCATCAGAGAGAGCTGACAGGAAAGCCACAGTATAGCAGGTCATGCAGAAAAGGGCATAGAATTACATGTTGCCAGTGCCAGCATATTACACTGACTGCAAATGATAATATCCATGTATAGCATATATAGTACAAAAGCAAAGAAGCACACATCTCCACCTAATATCCATTGTAGCAGACATGCAGTAATACATAAAATTACAATACAGCCTAGTGAGTACTAACACTCATATTATACCGTATTTCATCATGTCCCCTCTCATAAAATTCTCGGAACTTAAAGTAGTGATCACCAGTGCCCACACAACTCTGTCATTCAACTTGCTTCACTAACAGCACTGAATGGGATGAGAGCACAGTAGGCACTAGCGCATAAAGTATGTCTTGGCTTGTAGTGCACCTGTAGCTAGTTATACATTATCTAATACTATTTTATCACTGTAGTCTATAGAAAGGTATCGGGATTGCAGCTGCTGTGCCTACCTATTTTCTATTATTGCCCCTGCAACTGTAGTAGAATAGTAAATTATGACTACTGGGACCTGGGTGCCAATAAGAGCTACAGGACAGACCTGTATGAGGCATACTTACCATACAGTTGATGAGTATTCTGTACAGTAGTATTCTGGATATGCTGGAGGTACTCATGATCCCATTAGCTGAGGATGCTTAAAAATTTCCTGTACCCTTCTGCTATCCTATGAAATGTGACATCAGTAATAAAGCATCTGGATATATTTGCCCAAATTGAGGCTAAGGCCTCCTCTGTCTTTGTGGTTGCAGTATGTCCACAGATGACCAATGAATAAGGGTATTACAAAGTCCTTAGTACAGTGGCCTAAGATATTTCTGTCTGTCACCGGTACTGGAAATTTTACCATATTTATAAGTACATAGGTTTATACCAGGCTAATGGCCACCTGGGTCTTTACAAGCCTAGCCATGCAATCCAACCTTGCTTTGTTCCCGAGTTCATTGGATCCCTATATGATGGGGTATGTTAGTAAAAAGATAGCTAAGGGTTATGTGAGAGGATATGTTAGTCATGTTAGGAGATTAATTTTCTTAATAAAACTTCTGCCCATCAGAGATACGGGGGCCAGACTGGGGGGTGAATTTGCAATTTCCCATCCAATGATCAAGTTTTCTTTTGAATAGAGTCAGGGATGAACTCTGTTTCATGTAGATTTGTAGCTTATTCTGTAGGATGCAGTTCCTTTGAGACACATATAAGTCCCTCCAGCAAGTTCTATTTATGTTGCAGACAAACTTCAGGTCATTGGTTCTAGTGTTTCTGGTGCTGTTTGTCTTGTGGATGTGCAACAGATCCATCAGAGCTGGAAGGTGCCTTACATGCCAGGCATATATCACCTCTCAGTAACCTGTAGGAGGCTGAGTACAGAGACAGGACCTTAAGGTGATCTGTGTAGCACAGGGTATTCATGCCCTGGATTCTCCTGGTAGGAGCCTTTGAGGGCATTTCAACTGTTGCCAGTGACTGCTTAGGTACATGCTAAACAGAACATTGTACTCAGTGACGGGTGTGAAATGGGCTAAGTAGAGCTATACTATTATAGCAATAACCCACGCCTGGGTGTGGGTAATGCTAAATTTACCCACTGTTGGCGTGGTTTGGTCCCGAGGCGGCCCGGGACCAAACAAAGCCAACCGTGGTAAATTTAGCATTACCCACACCCAGAAGTGGTTATTGCTATTATACCATGACATTATTTAAGAAAAGAAACTGTTACTTTTCTTAAATAATGGCATAGTATAATGCCTGTTTACTGCCCTTCCGCAGATGTCTGGCATCCGGCAGTTCTGATGTACTGCGCCTGCGCAGTACATCAGAGTTGTAGCAAAAGCGGAGAAAGCAAGATCTCCGTTGCTTTTTCAGTCTCGCTATGTTAAATGAGTTTAACATAGCGAGACAGTTTTAAAATAAGCAACGGACATCTCTGTTGCTTATTTTAAAACTGTCTCGCTATGTTAAACTCATTTAACATAGCGAGATAAAAGCAACGGAGATCTTGCTTTCTCCGTTGTTTTAAAACACTGTCTCGCTATGTTAAATGGGTTTAACATAGCGAGACAGCTTTAAAATAAGCAACGGAGATCTCCGTTGCTTATTTTAAAGCTGTCTCGCTATGTTAAACCCATTTAACATAGTGAGACAGTGTTTTAAACCGGACTTTTTTCCATTAGTATAACTCGGTTTACAACGGGCACGCTGGCCAATCAGCGTGCACGTTTTGGGGGGGTCATGGTATAATACTTCTTTGGACCCAGATGCCATACCCCTGATTATTCACTTATTATAGCTTAAGTTCCTTACTATCTTATCTACATGTTGATAGAATACCAGATTGCTGTCTACATATGTACGCAGATCCCCAACTATTGGGTCAAATCTTAAGGGTGTTTTATCAATAAAGTAATTAGTTTGGGTGGACAATTTCCCAAAGGGCACTATAATTCATTCATTTGCATTTATTTTTATTTAGTTTTAACCCATGACTTTTGCAGCATTCATTTGTTTGTGATAGACCTTCTTGTAGGATGTTGATGTTTTGGAGGGAATCAATGACAGCTCCGAATGTGCAGTCATCAGTGAACTTGGTAAGCCACAATCCTTTGACATTATCCTTGAATTCTGAGAAGTAGATGCCACTTGGGCCCTCAGGTACTCCTCTGGTGACTGTGTCTTGGTGGAGGTGGACTCACCAATCTTGACATCTTGGGTCCTATCTGTGAGCCAGCTGGCAATCCAGTAAGTTATGTAGGGATTTATGCCTAGTTCTTAGTTTATCAATAATACCTTAGTGGGGTATTGTACTGAACACCTTGGCCAGGTCACAGAAGGCAATATGCACCATTTTCCCATCAGCCACATCTCTAGTGATGGTCCTAAAGGAGTCTACTAGGTTAAATAGGCCTGACCTTCTCTTAACAAAGACAAACTGCTGCTTTTAATGGTATCTTAAAATTGTTTGAAATCATTAAAGGACTTCAGTTCACTCAATGCACCTGGAGAGATTGTTTGGAATTATTAAAGAATTTTAGCTCACTCTGACCTGGTTTCCACTGATTTCTTTTTTCAAATAAGATACATGTCACAAGTGACACTGTCATGCTTACTGATGGTGCATAATCAATTTTTTTGAGAAGAAGAACCAGATTCTCAAAGCTCTTTGTCAAGATGTTACTATGATGTCTTGAAGACAAAAAAGAGCAGAGGATGTATTTCTGGGCTGAACTGGTAACTGATGCCAATGATGGTGGGGTCATGAATGCATGCCAAGGCTATTTCACAATCAGTGCCACAGATTTATGACATATATAATATGCACAGGGTGCAGAAGAAGGTTCAGACATGTTCCTATAGGTTGTGTTTTGCAGAGCTCAGATATTTACTGCTGACAGAGACACTGGCAGGAGATAAGAAAGTTTAAATCTATCTAGTAGCAATTGTATCCATGCAAGGAGTCCAGAATTGGAATGCATGAAGGTGTCCATGCAAGCTTAATGCATTATGTGATACTGCAGGCAAATTGTCCTGTGCTGATATTTATAGAAGGCAGACACACAAATAGTCAATGGGCCACAAAGTAGTACAACTTGATGTATCATCTGTTATCACATGACAGATATATGACTCAAAGATTTCTAAGAAACCATACTTGGTTGACTACATTTGTCCTGTAAATATTGCAAGATTATTCCACTACTAACCATTCAGAGGTCTCTTGATGACATGTTATAAATCTGACAGCAGTGCATAGGGTTGATGCATCAGAATATCATGGGAGACAGGTTTTTTTTGGATCTCTTTTCATGACAGCACAAGGTTAAGGAGTCGACTCACTAGGTAGCCAGCCCAGGCTGGTTCAGTGCAGTGTTCCACTGGCTATGATATCCAGACTGTTCTGACTAGACCTGATAAATGCACTGGCACTACATAGTAGAACAAGCGCATGCTCCATTCTTAGATGATAACAACACATGCAGTAGTATTTGACTCTGTCCAACATCCTGTGACTTTTGATGGATGCTAATTTCAGAAGATTTCTGGTGATGAAATGTTTTCCACTCCACCAGTGAAGCAGATGCAGAGATGATCATACTAAAGAATTTGTGGCACTGGCTATTGCCAGAGTTGATGCTCCTGTACAGCATGAAGGGATAGTGATACTAGGTGCTGTCACACAGTGCTGGCCTACATCTGTCCTACAAGACATTTCCTGGAACATGAGCTGCATCCTGAATGTTATGTGTACACAGCAAGCCATGATGAACAACCCTTCTTGTTAGTGCATGCGACCAGCATATGACAAATGCTTGGGAATAAAGTTGCCACCATCTATATCTATGCTGTAAAATGTATGGTGTCATGGATGCTTTAAGTACCCCTTGCCATCAGGCATCCTGATTACTACCTTCTACCCTGTCTGCCTTCTATGTGCTACAATGTGCTTTTGTATCTTCCATGCTGGTTTCTGCCTCAGGCACTGTACCACTATAGCTCATTCCTATCATATAACCATGAGGACATCAACTAGTAACTCCAGCTTCCATGCATAAACATATGAAACACTGTGACTAGTGTGCAACTTAGTCCTGTACACATTCAGTATGCAAAGTTATCAGGTCAGTACAAGTCCAGAGTGTTTTTTTCTATATGATCTATATAGTAATACATGGTAACATGGTATCTACAGCTGGGCTTGGTACAACATATGCCAGTCATGTGTGATATGAATCAGTAATGTGAAACACTGATACCGCTCTAACTCCCAACTGTCCAGATTTTCACAGATTATCCAGATTTTTGCTTCATAATTTTTTGTCTGTCCATCATAAGATTTGTGGTTTTCTGGCAAATCACTGAGGATGAAGTCACTAAATAATAACATACATTTGAGATTCAGACTCCTTCATAAAATGTGTGCTGACAAATTCTGATATTCTAGCAACTTTCTAAGTATACCCCTCACTAGTGAGATCTGACCACAAACTAATCACCCTGGATATACATATCCCACCTCCACCCCCAACACAAAAGACTACAGTGAAAAACTTCTCAAAAGCCGACTTTACACTTCTTAAGACTGAGATGGTATCCTTTGAGCCCACTGGGCCAGTGGAAACCACATCCCACAATACTGAATCCTTCACAAATGCTTTCTACGGACATCTCCAAGAATGCATGGATCATGCGATCCCAAATAAAACCAAGAACCTCTCCACCAAGGGCAGGTGTCCTGTCTGGTGGACCCCAGCCATAAACAAATTGTATAACAAAAGAAGGAAGCTACTGCACGACAGAGCAAAATCCCATAAAGAGAAGGCATCTCTGATCAGCACTAGTAGAAAGCTACGTTCTCTCATAAAAACACCCAAGGCCAACTTTGAGAGAAAAATCGCTATGGACACTAAAGATAACCACAAGGCCTTCTTCTGCTATGTTAGAAACCTGGGCAGAAGCCCTCAGATATGCTCAGAGTTAGTTCACAATGACAAAAAATACACTGAACCCACAGATATTGCCAACATTCTGGCAGACAGGTTCAGTGAAAATTTCTCCCCTCCCTCACCCCCAAAAGAAGAAATACTTATCCCAGCTGAATGTAACCTCCCTGTCATCTCAGATGTCCAGGTGAGAACTGCCCTCAGCAAAGCTAAAAACTCTGCATCAATGGGACCTGACGGTATCCCGGGTTGCGTGCTATGTGAACTCCAAGAGGAGCTAAACCCGCACATAAAAATGCTATTTAACCTTAGCCTTACTACAGGATATGTACCTGAACACTGGCGTACAGCAACAGTGGTCCCACTCCACAAAGGAGGCACCTCTACAGACCCTGGTAACTACCGCCCCATAAGCTTAACCAGCCTGGTCTGCAAAGCTATGGAAAAAATCATTATGGAACTCATAAACAGAGACATTGGGGACCTACAGACACTTGATCCCACCCAGTTCGGCTTTGTAAAGGGCAGATCCTGCCTTTTGAACCAGGTTGACTTTTTCGAAACCGTCACTGGAGCCATTGACGACGGCAAAGCAGTCCATACAGCCTACCTGGACTTGGCTAAACTTTTGACACAATACCCCGCTCAGGCATCATAGACAAGCTCAACAGCTTAAATGTAAATCCATATGTCACAAGATGGGTTGCAAACTGGCTAAAGGATAGAACCCATAAAGTCAAAATCACTGGAGCCATGTCAGACTCAAAGCCAGTCACAAGTGGTGTCCCACAGGGCTCTGTCCTGGGACCCCTCTTGTTCGGCATTTATTTCTCAGATGTGAAAGCAAACATGGGAGGGTTGTGGCTGACAACGTTCGCAGATGACTGCAAACTATGTGCCATAGTCGATACACCAGCTGACACATACATCCTACAGAAAGGCCTCACTTAAACGGACAACTGGTGCCGGAGTCATGGCCTTAAACTAAATGCCAAAAAATGTATAGTCATCCCCTTTGGGAAAAACAAAGTACCCACAAATTATCACATAGACAGTAAACCACTGAGTATGGAAAAAGTAATTAGAGACCTGGGGACCCAAGTCGATAGTGACCTCTCATTTGACACCCACGTTGCCAAAGTGGTTAGAAAGACTTTCTACCTTGCCCACCTTATCATGAAGGGATTCACATCCAGATCAAAGGAGGTCATTGTACCTCTATACTCCTCCCTTATCAGGCCCATGATTGAGTACAATGCCCCATTTAGTATGTACCTCACCCGGCACTTACAATAGCTGGAGAGACCCCAAAAGTACCTCACCAAGAGGATCAAGGGTCTCCAACATATGTCATATGCTGCCAGACTAAAGAAACTCCAGTTCTATTCAGTAGCATACCGCCTACTCAGAGGTGATCTGTGCCTGACGTACAAAAAATCCAAATCCATCAGAACCACGAGAGCTAAAGATTTGAACCTCAGCACAAATATGAATAGGACATGCTGGAGGGACAGATTCATAACCCAGAGGCTTCCCATACTCAGAATCCCAGTTCATGTTAGGCAGAGCCCCTCACTGACTCTCTTCAAGAGAAATCTTGACGAGTGGATGGGAGATCGTAGGTTTACCCCAGGGGTCATCTCTGTGTCACTACTAGACAGAGGCACAGTAAACTAATTCTATTATGTGAGGGGGTCTTCACTGTGTCACTACTAGACAGAGGCACAGTATTCTAAATCTATTCTGTACACTTTTGTACCATTACATGGGGTGGCGAAAGCCACATCACTATGGCTAGGCTTATAAATGCCCCTGGGCAGATAGCCTAGTACTAAACTATGAAACTATGAAACTATAAGAGAAATATTTAAAATCTACCCCTATTTTTTTCTCTCAGTTTTTTAGAATATGGATACTGCGCATATGTTAATCTTGTCCCACGGTAGTCTGCTGCTGATGATTTTCCATTGAACTGATGATGCCTTTCCTTATGCTTAGCAACGCTGAACTACTTCCATCTCTTCTGTTCAGTGGTGTTGATCACATGTGTGCATGCCACTACTGCCACAGTGGATACCTGTCATTAGTAAAGAGTTAATATGTGCTGACATGGCGTATTTCTGGGCCTTGTCTGATACTGCTACTGGCCAGATTTATATGCTGATTGTTTGGTTATCCTGAACTGGACATAATCATGTGAATATTCATCTCTCCTCCAGGTGCTACTGTGATGAAATTCAGAATCATTTTCTTTAACATAGACACACAGGGTAATGTTTTGTAAGATACTGCATGCAACAAACACCTTTCATGCTTTCTTAGGGTGTACTCTATCACCCATCTTTATTCATTCAGGAGATTACACACACTTTGCCATGCTTCTTGACAGATCTATAGGGTCAGTCATATGTCTTTTCTACATTCTTAGTGGAGTTGCACACCAAGGTTACCTCCAAGGTTCTAATGTATATCTTGTAACATCAATAAATATGTGTGTGTTTCTGTACAGGTATAAGGCATGATATATGTGAGTACCGAGAAAACCCTGTGATATTGTCATGCACATTGATGATCTTATCATTGCAGATTTATACTTTCTGCTTCTTCTTTGAGTCTTAGCCCTGTATAATGATGTTATATTTTTGCCAAAAATACCACAGTGAATTTTCCTGTAACAATGAATAAGTGTTGTATATGGTATCTCCTCATTTTTAAATTGTTCACAGTTCATGAATGTGCTAAGTTCCATATTTTCCTGTTAGAGTGAACACATGTATTTGGCAAATGTGAATCTAGCAAAAATGTCTACGTGGGAACATCTACCAAAAGACTTTTCCAAAGGATTTATGAGGAGGCACATACTATTAAAATGAAAATATTTCTAATGCTTGAGCAAGACATAGTATAGCATATGAAAAATTAAAAAAAAAATCAAGTTGGTAGTGACTTGAGGAAAGGGGACTTTAAAAGTTACCCAAAGTGTAAAGAGTTTACTTCACAACTGGAAATGAAGGCCAACATTCCTTCAGAGTAAACAATCAAATTAATATAACATGCTGCTTCAAAGAAAAAGATTGTATTTTTAATTACTTTTTAAATTAACTATTTGTTCAATAAGTATTGTAATTAGCTGATAACAAGCTGGTCCTGTGATTTTAAAGATATTTGATAGAGTTAATCTCCATTGTTTAAATGTTCTTAAAATGTCCTGATTTATGTAAAGATGAAAAAGCTAAAAAATATGATTAGGGTAGTCTTCTCTTGTTTTTGATTTAAGTCTTTTTGTGTACAAAAATATCTGTTCTATCTTGATCCACAGAAGTATCCATGTATAAAGACACAGCTTTGTGGGCATTCTTCTCATACAGGCTATGGTGAGGGTAGTGTAGGTTAGACTAAGCAAGAAGCCTCAGACTGCAGTCTAAAGGATGGCTCCCATTTCAGTCTATGTGTCATTTTGGGGATGGGCAAGCTGTATGTCAGCAACTGTGGAGAGAAAAGCCCCACCTCCTGAAAAAAATATAAGAAGAGAGATCATGTTTCTGATTTATCACTATACAAAGATGGCATCAGAGGCACTATACCAGCAATGTCTTTCAGCTTTACCCAGTTAGGGGTCACCACAGAGGATCACCGGTTCGCAGATAGATTGGCAGTGTTGTTTTTATGGTTTTGAGTTGCTATCCCATTGCCCAACCTTCAGAAAAGGCAAACATATAGACACCTACCTGCATGTCTTTAAAACTCACTCGACCGCAGGGAGGGCATGCAGACTCCACACAGAAGGCACTGCAGCTGAGAATCGAACCAGAGAACCTCTTGCTTTGAGGCAACAATGTTACCCACTGCACCACTGTAGCCGTCCCATCAGAGGCACTCTACTAGATTCTGGAAAGTGACTCCGTAGAGGGCACAAAGAAACTCTATCCGGTTGCATAGTAAGGGCAGAAAGATAAAGAAGATAATCAGACGCCCTTCACAAGGGATAGCAGCAACAACCTGCTCATCATTCCACAGGGCATCAAAGGCAGATGGAAGGACAACTTCCAGCAGTTTCTGAGTGAAAAAAATCCCACAAAGTTGTAGTACCCCATCCACAGCCTACAATGAAAGAAGAAGATGAGCCCATGCTAGAAGAAATAAGAACAACCCTAAGAAAAATTAAGTCAGGGAAAGCAATAGGCTCAGATGAGGTTATGGCAGACATGGTCAAGATGGCTGAGTTAGGGGAAACATGGCTCAAGAGGGTACTCATAGAAATATATAGAGAAAAGTTTATCCCAGATGACTGGAGAATAAGCATATTAGTGGCAGTGGACAAGAACAAAGGGGACATTCACAAAGGGACATTCACAACTGCGGAGAGTACCAAGATATTAAACAACTGTCAATCTGCATGAAAATTCTATAGAGGATGAATGATAACTGATTAAACAAAAATAATAGAACATAAGATGGGAGATGAACAGTTCATATCAGATTAGGATACAACAAAACCAACCAAATGTTTACAGTGAGACAGATAGTTGAGAAGAAGCTAGAGATGAGAAAAGTGTCCAACTGGGCATTCCTAGATTTTAAAAAAGCATATGACAAGGTACCAAGAAACCTGATTTGGACAGTCCTGTAATGATCCAGAAGTCCAGAAACATTGGTAGAATTATTAAAGGCTATGCATAAGGAACTAATGACACAAGTGTGAACAGTGTTCATACTCATGGAGGTGTTCAAAGCTTGACTGGGTGTGCATCAGAGTTCAGCTTTGAGCCCACTGCTGTTCATACTGGTAATGGACTTCATAACAAACATGTCAGAGGGGACGCATCACCAAAGCTGTTGTATACAGACAGTGTGCATTACAGGCTGATTCTGAACAAGAACGTCAGCAAATGATTGGGTAATGGAATGCTAAACTGAAGGTACATCAGACAAAACTCAGTACAGATAAGACAGTTATAAAGATAACAGAAGGGAAAATCAGAAGAAGCTGAAAATTGAGAAGGAGGGAAAATAGTGGAGCAGATTAAAAGCTTAATGTGAATGAGGAGATCAAATGTCGAATCAGAGAGGCTTCAGCCAACTGGCAAAGGGGTAGTGGGTAACAGAAGAATGACAAAGAAGCTGAAGAGTAAGGAGTACAAAACAGTGGTGTAACCAGTACAACTCTATGGTACTGAAACTTGGGCAGTAAAGACAGAGCAGCTGAGGAAGCTAGAGATGATGGAGATGAAGCTCTTGAGACCCATAGCAGGATGAACACTGCAGAGAGACAAAGAAATGAGGACATTAGAACAGATGCCATAGTAGCTCATATTATGGGGAGGTTCAAAGATAACAGATTACGGTGGTTTGAGAACATATGCTAAAAAGCAGAAGACAATCTGCTGAAGAAGACGGAAAACAGAAAGAATTGTGTGAGAGAAGACCTGTAGCAGTCATGCATGACTATTGGTCAAGGTAGAACAGTGACATTGAATTGAAAGATATGACAACAACTGCAGCAGCTCCCTGACCCCACTTAGAAAATGTAAAAAAAAGGAGTAGATAATGATGATGACGAAGATGAAAGATAGTATAGAAACTGCGTGTTATAGTTTGCAATCCACAGACTGAAAATATGCAAATGAAAAAGATATTTGATCATGTTGATGGGATAAATGGTGTGATAAATGATGAGAATTAAAGGATAGAAATGAAAGAAGGAAACAGAGATGACTAATTTGTTTTAGAAATGTAATCTGGTATTGTTTGTATGTGTTTATCTGTGTTGTTGTTATTGGATCAGAAGCGATGATGAACTTTCTTCAGCTTTCCTTGAGGTTCAGTTTCAAGCCATTAAAGTGGCAAAATATCTGTTCTAATATACTGTTGGCTTAGGGATGACTTACCTATTATGCTTAAAGTTATTCGATAACTCCCCTGAAAAGTTCAGACAATTTACAAAGAATGATTAGCCTACAGGTGACCAGATTGCTGGTGCTTTTGCTAGACTGAGCTAGAACTACGATTAAGTTGAATAAAAATAAAAGTGTTGTATCACTGTGCTTTACCTGAGACATTAAACAGAACTGGTCATAGCTGGATTTCAAAGATCCTGTGGTCATTACTGAAAATGAGAAGAGTGGTTTTATAAAGCCCGATCTAAATGTCCTCCATTTGTGTAAATACAAGCTTGGAGCTCTCTTCAAGGCAGGCTACAGGACCTGCGGCATTAACCTAGTCAGCATAATTTATCAGTAAGACTATCAATTATTTTTAAAAGAGAGTGAGAGAACTAAGGCAAGAGTTTTTTGGGATACTCTGGGAAACAGTTTGAAAATTATAATGGGTCAGGATATAAGTGGCCCGAGACCTACTTTTGATATGTGCCTACATAAATCTTTTCTTGTTAGAGCAAAATAAATTGGCGTGAAACAATGCACGAGACGGCAAGTAGTGTGCTCTGAAGATAATGCTGATGAAGATGGAATAAAACATAAGATTGTGGAAGAAAGTTTATTTAAGGGAAGGTCATGAGGATATTTGGATACCTCAGTTGTGTTTTTACTGTATGTAGGCAATAAAGAACTCTAATGTGATCTTGTCATTTTAGGATATTTTAGGGAGATAGCTTAAATAGCATTAACATTTGTGATTTTTTTATTTATTTTATAGCTAACTGAGCTTATAAAATGAGGGCCAGCTAAGATGGTACAATCAAGAAAATTCAGAAAGGTAACTGTGCAATACATGAAGAAAAAGAATGTGTACGAGAAGCAGTGAATTACAAGAAATCTATTAATGTTCCTTGTGTAAACTTTTAAACTTGGTGTGACTGATCATCTCACTTTTTCAGCAGGTACCCTATTATCTTAATATCCACTTCAACAACTGAAAATTCAGACAAGAAATATCTTGGTTTAGTATATCATAAAAAGGATAATATGTCTCCCCCAGCTCACATTAAGTCCTACACCTGAAATGCAGTGTTGAAACTAAACTTAAAATCTAAAGCAACTGTATTGGAAGCAGAACTGCTGACAACTTATTTTTCAGTATCTAAATCAAATTGGCACATTCTCTAGTGTTGTTTTTCTTGAAGTTTAGAATACATATATTGTTTTATTTTTGTCTTTCACCTTGCCTCATATAATCTACCTTCCATCTCCTTTCTGTCTTTTATTTCCCTAGTACTGTCACAGCTATTCCCCATATCAGCTCATGTCTCAGACTTTCAACAATTCTGTTTGGTATCAGTCCTTATTACAAAACCTGTTACTGCTGGAACTTTCTTGATTTCCCATTATTGTACGACTTTTTGCACAAAACCAGAAACAAAACAAACAAGAAAAAAGAAAAACGTATCATACAGCTCATGCATCTGTCAGCAAAACTACATGATGTTATTGTAAATGAGGTAAACATGTATTTGTAACACATATGTCTGGATACTAATGAAATTATATATTTGATGTTAATACAGATAGATTCCTATGCAAGTACTAGGATAGCTGTCCTTGTGAGCCATTTTAAGCCTAACAAATTTCCCTTTCCAAGGAAAGAGTCAAATGCTGTACTTTATGTGTATGAGGTAAACACTTTAACTGCTATACCAACTTCCCAACCCTCTGTAAAATGGAACTTTTCTCTCCAGGCCTCTGCTGAAGAGGGGCACTGTCCAGTCAGAATTTCCAGGTAAGCAAATGCCAATAAATAAAATTAAAAAAAAGGTGGAACAAATGTATGATTTAAATGCATTGCCTTATTACATTATATTACATTTACATTTGGTTGATGGCATTTGGAAGCAATTAGCCTTCTGTGGCTGTATTTAAAAGTATTCAAACTTCTACTGGATTTCCATTCTTATCTTCTATCTTTCTTCTTTCTTTCTTTCCCTGTTCCTAGATGTTAGTCTTTACAACATGCTGCCTGTGTTTTCTTTTCTTCTCTCTCCTTCATGATGAGGAGGAGCCCCTCATATGCTCCTGAAACCATTTTATTGTTCCTGTGTCTTCTGGTCTCAGGTGAGAAGACCTCTCTCTCTTCTAGTCTCCTGTTGTACACTCCCTCCCGTAGCACCATGGATCCTTCTGATTACTTTCTTCTGAATTTCTTTCTTTAGCTTGATGTCCCTTTCCTGCATGTGGTATACTCAAGGTATGGTTTTATCAGGATCCAGTAGATCCATAAGGATACATGCCAAAAGTTTGTTTGCTGCACCACTGCCCTCAAATTCTACCATTAATGCTCCAGTCCAGGAGGGATCAGCATACCCAGACCCTTTTCCTTTTCTTTTGCCATTAGTTTCAGTGCTCTGAACTTTGATTCTTTGCATTAGGATTTTATGGCTCATGTACAGAATTTGTCATGCCTTCAGTGAGCCTCATCTCCCATCTTTCTTTCCAAACCTTTTAGTAAACTCTTCATCATCCTTTACTGCTGTAGCAACCTTTCTGCCATCAGCAAAGAGGTTGATTTTTTCCACTGTTCTTTCATATATAGCTGAACAAACATACTGAAAACTTCTAGACCCAAGGCATACCCATGTGGTACTCCACTAGTGACTTCCACTTCTTACCGAGTCCAAGCCACGATACTGTGGCCACAGAAGTCTCACTTTTGTTTGTTTGTTTAACCTAATACAGTTTTTTTATCCCTATGGCCCATGCCTCCTATCTGTCTAGCCCTTGTAGCAAGCATGCCCATTCATTTCCCCATAACAAGATAGTCATTCATGGCATGGCATGACATGACCATTATTCAGGCAGTCAGGTGAGATTTTCCATTTTCTAGACTTAATCTCTACCCTGGAGATTGACCTACAAGCTCACAAATGGAAGGGCCTGCTATGCTTTGTCTAGTGACCATGCAGTATCTGGCACAACGTTTGTGAAGGCTGTTGCTTGGATGAGGGTTTGCAGATCCAAGTGAATGTCCTCAGCAAACCTTCTGTACAGCCTTCACCTCTTTGATGTAGGTGCCTGAATTGCATCTGGTCAAACCAACTTCCTCCCCAGCAGATGGCCTAGTTAGAATTAACTGTTTACTCCTTCTCTCCCTCTCCAATCAGCTGTTTCAGTGTTCAGGATGCTAGCCAATCTCAGGTCAGTTTCTGATTCAGGACTCTGTCTCTCTCTGCCACAGAAATGATCAAGTTTCAATGAAATCTAACAACTTCTCTCTGTCTTGCATAGATGTTTTAATTCCCATTGTGATCAAATGTCCAGTCTTCAAAAGCTTTTTCTTTGTTCCGACAACGGTTGCCATTTTTTGACTTCCTTTCATACTATTATTGCTTTTGTCTATAATCTTTGCCCCCTCCACTCTCACTACTTCAAGCACTTCTCAGTGAATATGCCAGTTACTGTACACCATATATTGCATACAATCCATTCACCATCCCGCCTATCATTTTTGTACAGGACCGCTCCACTGATCTGACTCTTTTCTCCCTAGCTTTCTTATTTGGGTGAGCACCTCTTGCTGCACACCTTCCTCCTACTCTTCTTATGATTTTACCTTCTGCATGACCACCTCTTTCTGCATCTTCCCTTTATCTCTTATCACTGCTTTTGCTTATGGCTTTTCATGCTGGTTTACATGTGCTTGCCATCCTTTTAGTAGTTGCACCTCCCACATTCTCCATTCACCTTAATGTGTACAATTCCACATGCCTGTAGTCTTCTGAGACCCACAGCTCATGCTTTCCTGTCCTTAACCTTTCCCATTCTTTTCCTACACCATTACGTCTGCAAATTGTTTGCCGTCTCCTCTGTCCTCTTCAACTCTATCCTTTCTTGTCTGACTTTTCAGTCCAGTTTTACTGCCAGAGTTACAGTTATCCACTTATGAGAAGAAATGGAGCCACTACCCCATTGTCTACATATTTCAAACCCACATGGGGGTGCAGAGGGGTTTGACTACCTGCTAAAACACTTAAAATACTGTTCACTGAAAGCAGCTATCAGTGATTTTTTTTCACTGTTTTGTCTGTGGGACCAAAAGCATGTAACCAGTATTCATGAATCCATCTTTTTACATCTTTTATTATTGTTTTTTTTGCTATGATATTTTTAGAATTTGTGTGCAACTAATGGTAAGATTTTTCTGCTGCATTAATAGTGAACATTGTGCTAATAGATTGCTTGGCTGAACTGGGTCTATGGCTAGCCTAGGGTCCATAGTAAAAGATAGCTTTACAGTCTTAGTCTCCCTAGTCAGGCAGCTGTAGTAAGTAATACAATAAGCATTCTACAGTGCAAACAGCCTGTATAACATATCCCGCCTGCTTACTAAAATAAAAAGCTTGTTTACTCCCAACAGTCAGTAAAATTGTCTGGCTAAACTACAAACTTTGTTTAATACAATATTGAGTAAAACACTGCTCACTTTCAAAAGAATTGAGTAAAATTGAATAAATTGCAGCTCACTTTAAAAAGAACTGAGTAAAACTACTGTAAAGTTGTATTTTTTAAGACTGCATACTCTCAGACCCTGGAAATCCTTGTAGCTTGGTATAGCTCCGCTCCGCAAACCCTCACTTTGTTCAGGCTCACTCCACTCCCCACCCTGCCCCCAAATTACACCCACCCCCACTAGTGCGAACATTAAGCCCAATAAACCACTGCCCCCTCCTACAACCTATCATAGATAACCAACACCTCCATACACCATCCTGGACTGGATTCTTATCAACAATCACCCAGACCTGTATAACACGGGCACCCACCCAGATAATACAAGTGACCACTTACTCACTTACATCATTAAGCATACAGTAGATAACCACCACCAAGTTCTATATAAATCTATCAGAAACAACAAGAACTTTAACTCCACTGACGTTCAAAATGACCTCAGAGCATGTAATTGGGCCATACAATTTTAATTCTAAATTCCTCTCCATTTTAGATTCCCACACTCCTATCAGCACCCTCAAAGCCAAAACCAAGACCGCCCCCTGACTCTCTAAAGTAACCAAAACCAAAATCATAGCAAGAAATAAAGCATGGGACAATTGGCGCACCTCCAAAGACCCACTTGACCATATTAAATTCTGACAACAAAGGAATGATACCAAGAAAGCCACATTGTTAGACAAAAAAAACTTCTATCAGCACCTTCAGCAAAATTACCAGAACAAACCTCAAAAATTTTGGACAGGCATAAACAAACTGCTCCACCCTGGCCAAACCTCCACCCCCACCCCCTCAACTTGTAACCTTAAAACTTCAGAGGAAACTGCTAACATCATTAACAATTTTTTTACCAAAACCATCCAATCACTAGCTAGCCAACTACCCTCCACCAGCTCCTTTCAAAACTCCTCCACAACCACTACCCCACTCCCTTTCACCTTTCAACCTGTATCTACATCGCCCATCCGATCTCTAATTAACAAACTAAACCCCACTACCCTGGCAGCTGATCTCCTCCCACCAGAATATTTACAAAAAGGGGCAGATGCCATTGCATACCCTGTCTATTTCATAATAAACCACACCTTGACTGAAGCAACTATCCCCTCTCTCTGGAAGGTTTCCCATGTCATTCCCCTTCATAAACGAGGGAATTCTTTAGACCTCACAAACTTCCGACCAATAGCCATACTATCACCACTGGTCAAAACTATGGAAAAGTGCATCCACAACCAATTAATGCACTATCTCACCCAAAATAAACTACTGGCCAACTCTCAGCATGGTTTTAGACCACATCACAGCACCACATCAGCCCTCCTATCCTTCTCTAACTCTATCAACATCAACCAAAACAATAACAAACTTACCTCAGCTCTCTTCCTAGATCTTTCTAAGGCCTTTGATATGGTCAATCACCAACTGCTTCTCTGTACCCTGAAGGAACTGTCACTGAATAGTAGCTCTATTAAATGGTTCAAATCTTACCTATCTGATAGACAACAAGCAGTTTTATGGCAGAATACCTTATCCACATGTCTACCCATTACTCTAGGAGTCCCCCAAGGCTCCATACTGGGACCACAACTCTTCTCAGTCTTTTTCAATGACCTACCCACCATCACTCTCAAGGTCACCTGCATCCAATATGCAGACGACTCTACTTTAATATCCACCGCCTCCTCCTCCTCCTCCTCAACTGAGCTTATGACCCTAACCAGAATACTTTCAATGATGTAGAAAAATGGTTTGCAAACCATCAGCTTCTATTAAACCCCAACAAAACTAAACTGCTCATCTTTTCCCCACCTGCAAATCATCCACACCATACTTTACTATAAGTTCCAACAATGGCAGTATTATATTCCCAGATACTCACACAAAACTTCTGGGCGTCACAGTTGATAGTGCCCTAAAATATGATATCCATGTCAATCAAACTATCAAATCTGTCAACAAAAAACTGGGCTCCCTATACAAGACCAAACCCTTCCTCACTCCTTTTGCAAGAACCATTATCGCTCGGTCCCACCTACCATCTACCCTCCTCTATGCATCCCCCCTCTTCACTAACCTGAACGAAGCCACACTTACCAAACTTGCTAGTTGTTGCAACCATATTGCTAAATTTGCTGCAGGTGCTTCCTCTAGGACCCACCATTGTATCAACCTAACTTAACTAGGATGGCTGGAGTGGCCCAGTCTTCTCCAATACAACCAACTTATAATAACCCACAAAATACTATAGCAACCCAAAAAAACACCAGCACTAAATAAGATCATCAAACCATACAGCAAGCTGAGGTCACTATGTTCTGCAAACAAACTGCTGGTACAAACAATTAAGAGCATAAATGTGGCTGGGGATTCTCTATTCACCAACTCAGTAGGCAAAACTTGGAATATGCTACCTGCTGAATTTACTCACCAATCCTCCTTAACCCAGTTCAAAAAAAGCCTCAAACTACACTTCCAACAGCAGTGGCAGTGTCCCTGCTTAATCCCTGGATCACCACCCACTGTTCCTGCAAATTCTCCCTAAGTATTTCAATCATATACTCTAATAAGTGTATGAATTCTTGAAGGGACTTAGCCCATAACTTCATGTATTATTGTTTGAAATTGAAACCGCATGATTTTGAAGTTTTATGTATGTTTGTAACCCTACTGAAAACTCCATATTATACTTATCTCTAAATGTTTCTATTGTTGTTAATGTATTTGTACTCTGCTTTCTGGAGATTTTCTCCCCGGACCTCCACTGAAAATGGGCATATATCCAGTCAGACTTTCCCGGTAAACAAATGTAAAATAAAATAAATAAACAAACAACAGAAAAACAAAATGGAATGGTTTGTAGTTTGGTACCAACCATGTAGAAGAAGATGTATATAAACTGCATATATTTCAGTCTTATAAAGGGACTTTGTGAACAAATACATAGTCCTGCCTTTCCCTCTGCCTCAAGAAAGAAAGCAAGTGAGCAAAAAGTTGTCAGGTATTACTTGAGGTAGGGCTGTAATACCAAGGTAGGGAGGGACTAGATTTTCAGCTGGTCTTGGAGGGAGCTAGACTATGGCAGAAAATGGAGGGTCAGGTCATAAGTTAATATAACCTAAGATATTGCATAGTTCAAGCATCTTTCTCAAAGAACCACACAAAGTGGTCAGACTGCAGGTGCATATTTACCCAACTTCCTTATAACCAGAGGAAGTTGTGGACTGGTATGCTGGTATTATTTAGAAATCTACTTTCTTCAGTAGAAGATAAGGGCATGCAAAGTTTAAGGTAAGAAAGTGGAAGAGTTGTGGTAAGGAAATGAGAATTGTTGCATCTGCACAAGGGTTGAATAGATTATTTTATTGTTTTGTTTGTTTGTCTTATAGTTTGAAAAAAATGAAAAAAAAAAAGCAATTGGAGTTACTGGTGTGATAAATACACCTCTGGATTGGTTAAACTGAACAATTGCCTTGAATTACTTCAGGTGCAATTGACTGTAGGTAAGACCCTTATTCTGGTCATTGCCAGCTATAGGACCCCCTCCATGAATCAGGACATCCACTCAGCCTACTTGCATCTACTTGAGTCAATTAAGATACAACCAAACACCCTGGTTTTGGGTGACTTTAATTACCCATCCATTGACTGAGTACACCTGTTCTAACTCACTTGTCCAAAGGTTCCTGGACTTTGTTAACTCCAATGCCCTGGACCAACTGGTTGAAACTTCCACAAGCATTCAAACATCCTGGATCTGGTGCTCACCAACATGGGGAACGGCTGCGCCACCCCCAATTTGTGGCCATTCTTGGTGAAATCTGACCACAAATTAGTCCCACTAGAAGTAACTATAACAAAAGCCCCCTCACACCAACAACTAAACTAAAAAACTTCTCCAAGGCCAATTACAACCTCTTACATGACAGCATAAATTGCTTCATTGCCCCTCCCACACTGTTGGAACAGACACCTATGCTGATTTATACAGCAATGCTTTATATGAGCATCTGTACAATTCTATTGACTCTGCTGTACCTGACAGAACCAAACCAAGAACTTCAAGGAAAAACAAACCTCTCTGGTGGACAACTGCCTTTAATAGGCTATTCAATAGGAGAAGGAAGTTGCAGTCTAAGAGTAGGAAGGAATGGTCTCAAAACTGGGAACACTCCCTTCTCAAGTTAAACAAGCAGATAAGACTCCTAGTGAAGTCCTTCAAAGCCAACTACAAATCCAAATTAGATTCCCTAACTAAAGATAACCACAAGGCATCCTTTAGTTACATCCATAACTTCAAAAGTAAGGCCAAGATTTGCACTTAACTCTTAGTTGATGGTACTACATATACAGTACCTGTGGATATAGAAAACCTGCTGACTGACACTCCCCTGTCCCCACCAGATATACCCCCACCTAGTATCTCTAAGGAGCAGGTCTTACATATCCTCTTCAAGGCCAAAAATACAGTCTCTGTGGGATGAGACAACATCCCAGGCTGTGTTCTACATGAGTTAAGACAGGAATTAGTATCACTGTTGGGCATGCTTTTCAATCTCAGCCTAAGCATTGGTTTCATCCCAATGGAATGGAAAACAGCTACTGTCATCCCTTTGCATAAAGGGGGCGCATCCACAGACCATGGGAACTACAGATCCATTAGCCTGACCAGCCTTATCTGCAAAGCCATGGAATGAATCATCATGGACCTTATTAACAAAGATACAGGTAATGTCCAAACACTCAACCCCACCCAGTTTGGCTTTGTCAAGGGGAGAGCATTTCTGTTAAACTTGGTGGACTTCTTCCAGACAGTCACAAAAGCCCTAGACAAGAGCAAATCTATGCATAAAGCCTAACTGGGTTCCTATTAGATGACTGAAGATGCATTCTATCGAATGCACCTTGGTCGAACTTAAAACAATGAAAAAGCAAAATAGTGAAGCAACTTTTAAGTGAATTCTTTCGAAGGGAAAGAATTTGCTTGGCCGTTTCCATTACTTTGCTGTTTTCGGCACTGTAGTGCAATCTCGGAGTTGATATATTTAAGTAGGGGGGGGGGTGTGAAAGTGACTGGAAAGAAGTTTGGGACTGAAGTTTAAAACTCAAAGTTTAACTGTATCTTGTACCATCAATTTGTGAAGTATTAGCTCACCTTAAAGGGTTCTTTCTCTGAGGCACTGCTGCCTAATCCTATATTGATTGACATACCACTAGTGTGCTATAAACCTACAAAACTATGAAAAATAATCATGTAATGATAGGAATAGAGTATATACATTAAACACAAAAGGAGAAAAGTGAATGCAGCCAACAAAAATACAAATTCTGGAGTAACTTGGGTTTTGGGTAGCAATTACAAGGTACAGGCAAGTGGAAAGGCATATATTGGAGAAAATGGGAGATGCAACTACAAAATGGATAACAAGGAGAAGCCGTCCCTTCTCCTTCTATTCTTTTTTTTTTTGGGGGGGGGGGGTCTCGACATTTGCTTCTAACCCATGGAGTGACAGCTTCATCTGGAATAAGCTTTGATGGGATAAGGAGATCCAGCTGATGACTCTTGCACTGCTGTTTGTCAGCCAAGTGTCATAACTTAAAGTTACTTAACCAAACAGTGTTCCTTATTTCTTAGTAGATTGAAAAATGAAATATAAAAATAAAACAAAATATAATGATATTAAAATGGGCATGTAAAGGAAAAAGTTGAGTTTTAACTAAACTGAAAAATATAAAAAAAATTATATCACTAAAAAGAGAGAGAGAAATAAGGGAGAAATGAGCATGCATGGGAATCTTCAGAAAAGAGGAAGGTGTATCCATGGTAATGTTGTAGCTCTTTCCACCATTCACTCCCCATTTCCCCTTTTCCTCTGCCTTCAACTCATCATACTCTTCATAAAAAAAGGAAGAAATGAGAAAAACAAGCCCCCAAAAGTCAGCCATATATTATGTTTTGTCATAACAAAAACATTGAGTTTAACCAAGTCAGGAGGAGAAAGGAGTGAAGCATCAAATCACAGATAAGCTCACTTATCATGTTGTTTTTCATTATTGTCATCATGTCTGACTCTGGGCAGATAATTTCAAAACTGCCATGCTGGAGTTGTTCATGTCACAAGTGACAGAGCTGTTTGCAAAAGTAGTAAGAATGTTGGTACATCCACCACAGAAGGTAGGGAGGATAACAGGAAAACGCAACCAGGCATCCAAGAGGAGGAACCTGCAACAAGTAATCAAGTTGGTATGGTGGAGGAAAATTATATCACCCCAAGGACAGTGGAACCTGATATGGAAAAGGGCAACAGGCAGTCAGCACTGAAACCACAGCAATTATTGATTTTTACTGAATGATGTACAAAGGCTGAGGGCTAATGTTGGTTTAGAGCATGAATGACAAGATCTGGACACAGCCAAGGCTGTCTCAGGGGCAGGTTAAGGCCTTGCAGCATAAGTCACAGAGATAAGGACTTATGAAAATAAACTGTGATTTCTCCTGGAGCCCATGATGATTTCTGGGGAAGAAGTGGGGTCTGTCCTAAAGTCCTTGGGTAGCACGGATGCAGTAAGCATAGTAAGTGAGATGCAGTAGCCAAAGGTCCTTGAGTAGCATGGGTGGAGTAAGCATGGTAAGTGAGATGCAGTAACCTGAGGTCCTTGCGTAGCACAACATGAGTAAGCATGGTAAGTGAGTTGCAGTAGGCAAATGTCTTTGGGTAGCACAGGTGGAGTAAGTATGGTAAGTGAGACATAGTAGCCCAAGGTCCTTGGGAAGCACAGGTGGAGTAAGCAAGGTAAATGACATGCTGTAGGCCAAGGTCCTTGTGTACCACAGCTGGTGTAAGTATGGTAAGTGAGACGCAGTAGCCCCAGGTCCTAGTGTAGCACAGGTGGAGTAAGCATGGTAAGTGAGACGCAGTAGCTTGAGGTCCTTGGATAGCACAGCTCAAGTAAGCAATGTAAGTGGGACACAGTAGCCCAAGGTTCTAGGGTAGCATGGCTGAAGTAAGCAAGGTAAGTGAGATGCAGCTGGCAACATGACTCTACATCTGTGTTCCTATCTGAAGCACTAAGGAAGACAATTTGGAAAGTACAATGTGTTTGAATATTTGGTTGCTGGACAAGGAAGGGACGCTGACTAATATGGAGCTGAATGAATACTAATTTGTACTTCTGGTAGCCCCCTTACATGATATGTGTATACATTGTGAACTCACTAATCCATCCATCCTCAACCCATTTTCCCATTTTATAAATTGAGTTGGGGTGTCACTTATGTAGTGACAATTATCTTGAGTCAAGGTTTACACTGCCAGGTGGCTAGTCCTAATGCAGTAGTTCATTCACACCACGTGCGCACACACCTATGGCCAATTTAGAGCATCCAGTCCACCTACCGCATGTCTTTGGAATGTGGGCGGAAACCGGAGCAGCTGGAGGAATCCCATATGACCGCAGGGAGAACATGCAGACTCTGCACAGAAGGCACCCAGGCCAAGAATTGAACCAGAGAACCACTTGCTGTGAGGTGACAATGTTAAACGTTGCACCACCACAGCCACCCCATGAACTCACTAATGACATCTAGTTTAAAATCATGTGTGAACTTGCTTAGCTACAAATCACTGACATCTGCTGGCAAATTGGAGAAATAGATGATGAAGATGTGGGGAATTATGACGGGGCCTTGAGTGACACTAGTGGTGTGCCTCTAAGATGAAACATTACTTTCATGACTTATGGGTTGTGTTTGACTGCAAGTCAATTTGGAATACAGACAGCACCTTATGTGTTTATGTTTGCAGCTACGCTTGTCAATAATGGCAGCACAGAGTATCATAGCAGAGGCATTATTATATAAGTCCAGATAACCACTGTGAACAGAAGTGATGGCATGCATTACACTTCTAAATTTTATAAATTAAGGAGCGTGAATATATCTTTCACACAATCAAAATAATTAGGGTGAAAGGTTTATAGGTGACCAATTTTATTGTTTATGAAGCTGACCAAGATATGTTCCATGATTGTACATATGATGCCTGTGAGGCTAATGTGATAATGACTGTTAAGGTCTGTGGTGAAGCAGACCTTCTGAAGTGGCATCACGACAGCCATTCTCCCGAGATCTGATGTATACTCTATGGAGTGACTATGGCAGAAATAGTTTAGAATGAGCTCAGTGGTTTTATATTTTATACTAATGTGAAGGCTGCCAGCCCAGCTAGCTGGAATTTTGCAAATAATTCTATGTTATTTGTGAATAGTACTATGGTTTGTATGCTTGTCTTACAAATGTAAGAAAACTATATGTTATGTTAAACTGTATGTTATGTGCTAAGCTTCAAGAATGCGACCACAGTATACCCTACTGGAAAGAGTTAACTTGCAAACTCTAAGAAAATAAGTGAATTGTTTATGATGATGTTTATCGCAGCTAGGAGACAGAATGTCTGCAGCTAGAAATTCTTTCTATTGTCTGGAAACAGAAATAATTACAGGTTTCTAAGGTAAAAGTGTGTAACTGTTTTACGACTTCCAGTTCCAGCCAAACTTCTATGAAGTAAGCTTTTTTTGACACAGAGGTGCTAAATTTTAAATTTCTTTTAGCCTGGGAACTGAAGGCAGAAATGTCAAATAGTGATGTCATTCAGCTAACCCAGTGGTAATTTGTATTATTAATTTAAGAACTATCTCTCAGAAAAAGTCTGTGCATTTGTATTTGTCTTTGGACCTAGAAACATTCTCTCATCAGCACTTCTCATCTGTATTTTCCTGGCACTGTAAGTAAGTCATTATGGGCATAGTATCTTTTAGATATAGACAGGAATACAGTAAATATTAGTTTAGATGTTTTCTGTATTTATTTGAGACCATCCTGCAATGTTGTTTTAAAATATTTCCTGTGATTCTGAGCTCTGTTGTCACTGTGTTGAGTTATTGAGTATCATCTTGTGCTTTTATTATGTATTATTAAATATATTTAAACATTTTAAGTGTGGCTGGTTTGTTTAGAGATATTTAAGCTCTTAGAGTAATTGCATATGTACTTGGGGACACTGTACAGGCCACTGTTAAATAGCCTTGCTGTTGGTCACACTTACCATTATATAGCAGAACTGGTCACCCTTAGGAAAGGGCCTTATAGTAGCTGATAAGTAGGGTGGTTGGTGGCAGTGATTACTACCTTATAGTCTGGAAGAAAGGGCATAGCTAGTGAACCTGTGGCAGCCTTCCCCAGGAGTGTCTGTATTTGTATATAAATCAAATCTCAAAGTGTGTGTGCGTCAGCTACATGGGCAGGAACAGGAAGCACTGGTTTGATAGACAGGGTGCTGGATGTTTTGGCTTAACCACTCAGCTAAGATCTTAACCTTATAGCTGTGCCAGTGTGGAGTCATATTTGGGATCTGGAAAGAGAGGGAGAAACCAGCCCCAGACTGATTGTTATCTCTGTGTGCTCTTAAGGGAAATTGTACTTTACTGTGTGTGTACTTGTCATCCTCCCAATGGGCACGTCCCTCACTGGTGTTAGTGGTGAGGATTGAGGCTCCTTCATTACTGGGTCAACAGGCTGCTTTTGTTAGGATGTCATGGCAGGGTGGATATTTTATTTTATTATAGTTCCTGTTGTCTCTAAGACTTTAATAAGCACATGATTATCTGTTACTAATTAGGTAGGTTTTTAATAATGTTTGCACAACACTTAGTAATATTATGTTATAGTACATTTTTAACATGTTTCGTTATATATTGTATATGAATGGATGAAGTAAATGGAGCAAGACCATTGAGATGATTTTAATTACCCAAATAGATAGGTTTAATAGAAATTGACTTAATTGCTTAATTTGCTAATTAACAATGGTTTTAAGTATAAATAGATGCATTTTTTACTCATTGATGAAACCTGAGGAAGCGTGCCGTTGGGGTACGTGAAAGCGCTTGTTCCAATAAAATTTCTTTACCTACAGCATCGTGGTGGTTCCTTGCAATTTTGTATTTACTCCTTCATTACTGGGTCAATGCAGGGGCATCACAACTAGCTAGGGGATAGATTGGTATATTTCCAAGAACCATGGAGCTATTGCTTCTGTTTTGGAGAGAACTTCTATTATCTGCTCCATAGTGATTTTGATATCCTGCCTCAGAATTCCTAGTGCATCTAGGTTAACAACAGAAGGGGAGAAAACAGACTGTGAACCCATGCAGACATGCATGAGTGAGCAATCAGGTAGTTTATTCACTTTGTAATCTTGTGAGAGGTTACAGGTCAGCTCCAAGAGACAACAGAAAATTCTTTTCCATTATTAAGAAAAAGCAAGTTTTCATTTAACGGGAAAAATTATGCAGAAAGTGTAAGGGATAAGTCTAGAGCCATGATCCTTCCCTATAACATAGATTTTTATGCAATAAATGAGGTTTTACACAAAAACTATGACATTTTCAGCTGTAACGGTGAACAATTTAAAAAAAACTCATTCCCATTTCAAAGGTAGTGTATAAAAAGGATGTGCGTTTTTAAAAATTTGCTGTAAAGATGTTACGTTCCTTGCCAGCATCCAGGAATTAGAGTATGTGGATGTTGTCAGCAATGCAAATATATACTAGAAGGTGATGCATTCCACATAGAAGGCTTTGGTGACATTCACATTAGGCAGAGATACAATTGCTATAGTACTATAGTGGTGTACATAGCACAGTGTGTGTTGAACATCCCTGCTTTTGTGTTGGAAAAACTGAAAGAATGTTAAAAGATAGAGTATATCAGCACATGTACTTTGTTTCAAAACAAAACTGATAGCAGTGTTTTATTAAACACATTAAGATACACAATGGCCATATTTTTCACTTTTTTATTGTAGATAGTATTGAACAAGATAAGAAGAGGATCCATCAAAGGATTGTTTAGAAATGAAGGAGTTAAAATGACAGTTAAAAACTAATTCATTGGCTAACATTGGTTTGAATGAAGTAGCATCTATTGGTATTGTATTGAAAGTAAGGCCATTTTGTTAAATTCAGGGGTGCGTTATCTAATGGTATATTTTAGAAATTTTTTTTTTATAATTTTAAACATTAGCTTTTCTATCATAGTTATACTGGAAATGCACTTTAAATAGTTTAATATTTTGCAATGGCTGTTTATTAGGATATTTCTAACATTTTGAAATGAAAGGGTTAAACTCTTATGTATTATCCATTACATGGTTACAATTTTATTATTAGGGAAAAATTTAAGCTATTTAAGGAATGATGGTATGTAGCTATGAATTCCGAAGAAGTCCCATTTTACTGGGACGAAAGCGCTTAATTTTTTAACACTGCTATCTGTGCGCTCAGTTCAGGCAATTGTGGTTCCTGAGTTAATAAAGAAGTGGTGGTGTTTTCCCAGTTGTCCATTTTTTTTTTCAATTTGGTGTTTACAGGCATTCTGGTCACCAGGAAGAAGTACAGCACTAACTCAAAAAACAAGCCACCCTAGTGGAATCACAAAATCAATAGACTTTATAACAGATGGAAGAAAATCATTGCGAAAATTAGAAGGTGCAGCACCTAGTAGGAGAAAAGCACTCTCGTCAAACCAAACAAATAACTCAAAGGATAAATAAAGTCTGCCAAAGCCAAATTTGAGGTAAAGACAACCACAAGGCATTCTTTACCTATGTCTACAACCTCAAAAGCAATACACAATTGTGTATAGAGCTCATTGTAAATGGAGCAATCTATACTGAGTCAGATGATATAGCAAACCTGCTAGCTGACAAATTCAGCTCCAACTTTAACCCTCTTTCCCCCTCAACCTTCCTTCAGGAAAAGCCATCAAATATAACTCCCCCTTATATCATTATAGAAAAGGTTCTTAATGCTCTCAGTAAGGCTAAGATCACTACATGAATGGGTCCAGACAATATGCCAGGATGCCTTCTAAATAGCATGAAATATGACCTATCAGGCACTCTGGAATTACTGTTTAACTGTAGCCTCTGAACAGGCTTTATGCCTCATGAATGGATAAAAGCAACACTCATACTTCTGCACAAAGGTGGGCCATCTACAGACCCTGGAAACTACAGATCCATAAGTCTCACTAGTCTTATATGAAGATCCATGGAAAGAATTATCACAGAAATGATTGATAATAATATTGTAAATCTCCTAACACTAGACCCAACTCAGTTTGGTGACACTGTAACCATTCCTGAAAGCCTTGCTGCATTGGTCAAACACTACCATTTCTATAAGTATTAATTTTACTAAGTATAATTGGATACCCTGGTAAGAGCATTAGAGTAGCTGGCTTTAGAGTGTTCTGGTGGCAGTATCTACCTTATAGTCTGGGCAGAAGTTGGCATAGCTGATAAATTTTTGCTAGCCTTTCCCGTGTGTGTGTGTGTGTGTGTGTGTGTGTGTGTGTGTGTGTGTGTGTGTGTTCAAATCTCAAAGAGTGTGCATGTCAGCTACTTGAAGCAGGGACACAGAGCACTGGTTTCACAGAGAGGGTAGTGGTGGACTTGACTTAGAACACTTGGCTGAGGCTTACTGCTACAGATGTATCAGTGGGAGTCTTACGTAGGTGAGAGAGGGAAACCCAGCCCCAGCATTGATTGTGTTCCCTGTGTGTTCTTAAGGGAAAGTGTGCTTGTTGCAAAGAGCTACATCTGTAAATACTGTGTGTATCTGTCTTTTTTCCAAGAGAACATCCCTCACCAGTGTCAGTGGTGAGCATTGAGACTCATGCTTACTGGCCCAGAGGAGGGATGTCACATGGTAATGGTTTAACAAACTTACTAGAGTCATGTCATTTTTAATGGAAAAGAATACAAGAAAAAATGTGATCAGGAAAAAGTGGAAGATATCTGACCATGGCATGAAGAAAGAGGGCATTAAGAGAAAAGTATTGACTCCACTGACTGCAATCCATGCTGAATATTGATATGTAATTATAAATACAATCAGCTATGAGGATTTTAGAGGTATAATTAAAAAGGATGCAGCAAATGACATCTATTAAAGAAGGAAGAGTTCTTACGTGACCTGGATAGAATTCCATTATTTTTGCTTAGTCTGTTATTATAGCAGCCAGAAAAAAAGAAGTTCTTAGGTAATCATGTGTTATGATATTGTTCTTTATGAATTAACTGATTAAACATGTTTTAATGATTGACAAAAGATTAGTAAGTTAAGTAAGTAACAAGTTATAAGTAGAAAAAGGAGAAGAGAGCATAGGGGCTGCAGTGGCATGTCGACTGAGAACAAACATGAGATCACAATAACAGATAAGGAGGAGCTGTTGATGAAAGATGAATGAACTCAAGAACAATACCCTAAGTACCCATGAAGTGGTAAGGGACCTGAGATCACAGGTCGTCTGTGACCTTAACTTCAGCCACCCCATGTCTACCATTGTAAGGAAAGCTTTCCACGTAGCTCACTTGATTAGTAGTCATTGCCTCGAGAGCAAAAAAAGTTATAACCCCCCTATGCTTGGCACTTATCTGATCCATAATTGAAACGCCCCATTCCATATGTACTGTACTTAGCACCTACAGCAATTAGAAAAAAACTCAGAGGTTTCTAATAAAAAAGATAAAAGACCTTCTGCATGTGCCTGACATGGACCGACTATAATCTCTGTCACTATACTCTGTATCATATAGACTTCTTAGGGGAGATTTATGCCTGGCCTACACAGCAACCCAAGACCCAAAACCTAATGAACTTACTGCATTTCCATAAATCAAATGGGTCTAGGGCCACCCATTCCAGGGACTTAAATATGGCCTGCGACTTAAATAGGACATGCTGGAGGGGCAGATTTATCTCCCAGCGACTGCTACATGTTTAGAACAGGCTACCAATTCATGTGAAACAGAGCACCTCTATGTCACTGTTCAAGAAGAACCTGGATGAGTGGATGAGGCACCGTAAATTCTTACTGGGAATACTGCCCAGTACCCTCCTGTACATGGGCAATCATCACTAAATGTAATCTTGGGTATTGACTAGTACCTCTACTGTATTACATTGGGTTGAAACGGCTAGGCTTAAAATGCCTCCAGGTTGATAGCCTCATAATCTCCTATGATCCTATGAATAGTAGCAACAAGGTGGATATTGGAAGAAAAAGAGAGACATGAAACTTACACAATGTGGGATATGAAGAAGCACATAAAGAACAGGTAGAGATGTGAGACATGGAAGGTAAACAGTTAACATCACTATGAATTTTAAACAGTGAAACAAATAGGCATCATCATAACAGATGATGAGAACTGCCGAATATAAGAAATCGAATCCATGTTTTCGCATGGAAGGATCCACACTGTAGGATGTGAATGGGATTAGTAACAGCAAGGCAGTGTCACTGTTGTCCTTGCTAAGTGGGGGTGTCTTTTAAAATTTGGAATAGTACTGGCAACTGGTAGGTCAGTACTCGACAAAGAGACATGGTGATGTGAAATAAATACTGTTTTATATCAGTGAGCCAGTCCGAGTAAAGGGTATGAGAATAAAACAATGGTAGAACAGCATATTGCATGCTAAATGCTTTGTAGAGACAGTAGAAACACTCAGTATTGTAGGAACAGTAGATAGGCCCTTACTTTGCCCTAGTTTCACTCATTTAAGCAGCCAGAAATTACATATTTAAACAAATGCACAGCAATGCCACTACTGAAAAGTAACACCAGTTGGTATCACACTTCACCAGTGTCAATTGCAGTACAAAGATAGGCAATGTCAAATAATATGCTAGGGAGAACATAAATACTTTATCAGAAAACACAGAACCTGGTTAACAATTTACATGTGTAGCTTGCATGTTGCATTATATGGTGCAAACTGAAAAGGAGCCACAGAACCCAAAGAGTGCTTCATAAAAGGCAGGTGATCTAATAGCTTCTGCTGGTATTGAAGCTAATACATCCAGACATTAAAAGCATACAATAAATAGAAAAGTATCATTATAACTACTATTTAAGTTCAATGGTTAAGTTAAAGACAATAATGTGTACAGAATCTCGAGCAGTTACGCAGCTTGGTGTTGTATATGCCCTGAAATTTGTAAGAGTTGCTGAAATAGCATGATGGACTGGAACATTAATAGTCCATTTAGCATACAGTTCACTTTTTGCAGCATTTGTACAATGCAAAGCTACTCAAAGACCTCACAAAGATGAGTGCAACAACTCACTGGTGCTTATAATGCAAAAAAAAAATGATGTGAACTACATAGGATTCCATTTGTTTTTCTAGTATCATTTTACAGATTTTATATCAACATTTTATCTGAAACTGAATTTTACCATTGTTTTGAGATATTAATGTATCTCGGAGCAAAATAAGTAACATCATAACAGCGGTATCATTTCCAGTCTATGAGCCAGTAAAGAAATTTTCTGCATTACAAATTTAAATAGAGCAAAAATGTTGACAACACTGTATGCTCATGTTCATTGCACAGCAGTAGTACAAAGCTTAACAAACTGATAATCTACAGTCTAGGTTGGTATACATATTTTAAATACTTGTGTTAAATCTTCCTATCTTACCTACCTGTTAGTCTGTCAGTCTATCTATCCATCTATCTTGTCACAGTTATATGCATCTTTTTCATGTAATGGGTTTAGTTAATATCTGTCATTCCTTTCCTTATTTTGTTTTTGTCACTGCCATCCTTCTTCACTGTTTCACTCTTTTTAACACTGTAAGATCCTAACATTTGTATGTAGTAATCAGAATCTGCTAATCTGTAACTAAATAAAATTATCATAGCATTTTTCCAGATATCCAGAATCAATTAGCAGAAAATCAAATCCTAATTCAAAGAATTGTCACAGTTTTGCCTTTTTTGCAGTGGGAATTATTACAACCTTGTGAAGGTCATTTGCCTAAGAAAACACTTTCTCAGTGAGAAGCTACGATAAGGTAATTTTGAAGAACATTGCTGAAAATTCAGTCACCATTGATACAATTATTATATATGTTGCAGGAACTCATGCTTTTACTGCGTTTTGAATTACATGATCATTTTAGTTATAGTAATCGTTTCTCAGCAGCAGGTAATTGCATGTTATTTGATTCAGATTGGCTATGTTTTAGCATGTAAATCAAGTTTGTTAAATGAATAGGTAGTAACCCTTTCAAGAAATTAAATTAGCCAAGTCTAAATCAAGCCAAAAAGGAAACATCTGTTACTGAGAAGTACACTTGTCAGAATGTCATTTTCTCCTAATTCATATGATCCCATATATTATTTAAGGTTGTGGTAGCTATAATGGTCAAGGTATTTACCTCACAGACACATGGTACAGGGCATGATTCTCACTTTTGAAATGGAAACTGGCAAGGCTTAAAATGGCCCACAAGAACAGATAGTCTAGTAAGAACATATGAACAGACATCTGTATGTAGTGTAGTTATTAACAATATTAAAAGTATGACAGTAAATGTCCGCTCAACTCAATTGCATCAGCTAAGCACAGAGAACCATTTAAGTAAACTCTACACTTATAACTAAAACAAGTACATAAAACAATATATGTTATCAGGCATGTATTATATGCAGAGTTGCACAATAAATTACTAAAATATAGACTGTGGCAGTTTAAATGAAAGAAATAAGAATGTGCATTTACAAAAATCGTCATTTATGTTTCAGATTTCTAAATAGATTGCAGCTTTTGGTCAGACTTCCTGGATGTGAGTCTATCAGACTGCATTTGAATACTGCATGACTCTGAAAAAATCACTTTATCAGAATGTATTCAAAAGTTATTTTGGTTCATAGGTTTATAAGTGGTTACTAAGTTAATGGCTCTAGGGCCTTTAGAAGCCTAGCCATGTTATATCCTGTTCCCTAACTGACCTTGGTTAGATAGTCATTATTCACAGAGCGATTTTGTGATCATCGCCAACTGCTCCTGTCCATGAGGGACATAGGTACCAACCCCAAGGTGCATTTATGGTCTCCTATCCAGTTGTCTAGGTTGCCCTTTAATAGGGTTGAGGAGTTCTGCTTCACATGAATTGGGAGTTTATTCCAGAGGTGCAGCAATCTCTCTGAGATATTTCTGTCTTTCCAGCATGCTGTTTTAATGTCACAAGCTAGGTTGAGATCTCTGGAGTGAGTGACTCTTGTCCCATTTGATTTGTAGATGTGCAGCATTTCCATTAGGGCAGTGTCAGAGACTGCTCTGTAAGCCAGGTACAAGTCACCTTTCAGAAGCCTGTTGGATACAGTGTACACTGGCAGGACTTTCAGTCTTTCCATGTAGGTTATGTTTTGGAGGCCCTGCGTTTTCTTGTTGAGGAACCTCTGTGGTCTTTCCAGCTGCTGCATGTGTCTGGTGAGGTACATGCAGAAAGGTGCATTGTACTGTATTAGTGGTCTGATGAGGGTCGGGTACAGAGGAGTTATACCATCCGTAGTCTTGCATGCAATGCTCTTACTTATGAGCTGCAGAATGGAGAAGGCTTTCCTTACCAATGTGAAAACATGGTGATCGAAGTTTAGATTGCTATCAACCTGTGTTCCCAAATCTCACACCATGGGTTGAGCTTGGGGGGGGGGGTGCTGTCAATATTGTAATTTGCAGGGACTTCCTCTTTGCCAAAGGAGATAATAATACACTTTTTGCATTTAGTATTAGTCTGTGGCCTTGGCACCAAACATTTGTCTGTGTTAGTCCCTTTTGTAATATGTTAACAATGTCTGGGGACTCACTGACTGTGCCCAGTTTGCAAACATAATCTTACTTGGTAAGTCACAGGTCATGTACTTTCACCTGGACTTCCAAGAAATAGATTCCAAACAATACAGGAGACAGCACAGATCCTTGTGGTGTGCCACTGGCAAATGGTCTACTGATAGAGGTGGCATCCCCAACCTTGACAGTATGCATTTTGCCAGTGAGCCAGTTGGCTACCTATCCAGTGATGCATGGATTAATCCCCAGCTGGAAGAGTTTCTCAATGATGCCTGAGTGGGGGATTGTGTTAAAAGCCTTGACTAAGTCAACATAAGCAGCATATACTGTTTTGCCTTCATCCAGGGCTTTGGTGACATTCTGAAGGAAGTCCACCAGCTTCAATAAGTATGATCCACACTTAACAAAGCCAAACTGGGTCAGGCCAAGAGTTTGAAGGTCACCTATGTCCATGTTGATAAGGTCCATGATAATTCTTTCCATTGCTTTGCAGATAAGGTTAATTATGCTTATGGGTCTATAGTTCCTAGGGTTGGTTGAAAGACCTCCTTTGTGCAAGGGATTACTGCTGCTGTTCTCCACTTTGCTGGAACAAAGTCAGTGTTCAGGCAGAGGTTAAACAGAATGCCAAGTGGTTCCACTAGGTCTTGTTTTAGATTGTTTAGTAAGCAGCAGGTATGATATCAGGTCCCACAGAGGCCATGTTGTGGCCTTGGAGAGAGTGGATATGACCTGTTTTTTGGATATACTTGGTAGACGGCTGTTGTAGGTATGCTTTGGGGTATGGCTGGTCAAAGTCATATTGAGAAAGAGGCAGGCATGCCAAGTGTATTCACCTAGTTGTGTCCAGACATTTTGCTCATTTCATTTTTTTCTTCACATTCTTCCAGTGAAACCTATATCTCTTACATCAGTGGAGAATTCCTACTGTCATATATCTGTAAGAACTATCTCCAGAAGTACTTAGAGTATACTATGAGGCCCATACTCTCCTACAGGAATATAGTAAGGTATTGGCTATTTCCTTTAAAAGTGAATTGGTTTTCCTTTTCTTAACCCATAAACAACAGATGTCCTCTCATATGATACACACCTCTTCTACTTTTTTGTCATCGTTAAGCAAACATATTAAGACAGCATCCTTTTGCATTTATTAACACCCCTACCTATATTACATTCCCATCACTGTACTTCTGTTTTAGAACCTTTTTTTTCTTTTCTTTAATATGTCCTATATCTTGAAGATCATTATATTTTAGAGACTGAATTCTAGTACAGTAAGGTATCCATGCTTCCATGTTCTTAGAAGGCAAATGCCTGTACTGTGCACCTTGTTTCAAAGCCTAAATGACAAACTCAGTACTCAGAAAATTGATTTCTACAATTATATTGTGAAAAGTGTAAGTATGGAACCATATTTGTAAGATGAATAATTAATGAATGCTACTTCTGACATAAACCTTGGCTATTTATAGCAGGCCATGAGTATCCTAAATGAATAAACAGGAAACCTATAAGCACTGGACCCAAATCTGTTTGGGTTTGACAAGGGCAGGCCTTGTCTACTAAACTTGGTGGACTTGTTCAAGAAAGTCATCAGAGCAATGGACAAAGGCAAAATGATGTATACAGTGTATAGAGTGTACCTCAGCCAGGCCAAGGCATTTGACATAATACCCCACTTGGGCATTTTAGAAAACATCACTAAACTAGATATAAACCCCCTACATCATCATCATATGGATATCCAGCTTGCTTACAGAAAGAACCCAAGAAGTTATAATAGTGGAGTCTACCTCCAGAAAAAGGCTAGTGGGGTGCCCCAGGGCTCAGTGCTGTGGCCACTCCTCTTTGGCATCTATTTCTCTGAGGTCAAGGCTAACATCAAGGGCCCTTGGTTGACCAAGTTCATAAAGGATTGCAAAGTGGGTGCAGTCACTGAATACCCCCAGGGCACAAATATCCTCCAGGAAAGCTTGACATAGACTAATGACTGATAACAGAGTCATGGTCTAAAACTCAATGCTGCATCATAGAATATTTTGATAAGATGAGCACCCCAGCAAAGTACTACATTGACAATACATTCCTGAGAGTAGACTCTGTAGTCAAGAGCTTGGGAGAACATGTAGACAGTAAGTTCGCATTTGCCCATCATGTGTCTAGTACAGTAAGAGTTAAGTACTTTGACTTATCTCACAGAAGTGTCCATTAGTCCTGCAAAGCCAAATTCTCAAAACTAAGCAAATGACAAGAGGGTAAGTATCCATAAACAGTTCCCCCTTCCACCCATCAAATATAGCCACTTTGCTGTGTAAATCTCATCTAACTGTGATAAAAAAATAAAACTTCCCAACATCTTAAGGGACAAAAAAATGAGGGATACAGGCCCCAAATCAGGGACAGATTTTAAATATGTTTTTTCAATACTTAGAAAGTTGCTAAAATTACAGTTTAACATTAGCCTGCATTTTCTGAAGAACGTGAACTCTAAAACTGAAGTGTTTGTCATTATTTAGAGACTGCAATCCTTAATGATTTGGTAGAAAACCAAAAAATTTATGAGGAATAGACCAAAAATATTTGTCAAAATCAGGGATATTCTATGAAATTGGGGCTTATTTCAACTGTGTTTCATGCAAACAATGCGCAGAGCATAAAATATTTCAACACATTTAATACAAATGCAAACTAGTCCTTTAAAGCCAGGCTGTTTAACATGAGCAAACAACAGAGTAAATTACTTTCATTTACTGCAACCCACCGACTCTCAACCCAACAGTTATAGCCAATCTGCTTGCTTGGTATACCTCAAACATCTGGTTGTGATAAAAATGAACATATAATCTGTAGGAATCAGAAGTTTTATCACTACTAGCATTAATTCATTAATGCACTACGGCCAAATACAGCAGCAGAGATAATCTGCTGTTCAAAGCTATAGTAAAGCTGCAGTGAGTAGTGTCTCATTAGTGGTGCATTATCATGCCTTTGAATCAAACACTTTGCTATAAGACCTTATCAAGCAAGTGTTCCCATGCAGCTGAATGAAACAAGCACCTTCCAACATGCCCACATATTCTGACACTCAAATGCACACACAAACACACACACACACACACACACACACACACACACACACACACACACACACACACACACACACACGCACACACACACACACACACACACACACACACACACACACACACACACACACACACACACACACACACACACACAAACACACACACACACACACACACACACACACACTCATCAACAAGAAAGCTCGCAGCAGTTGGGAATTAAATGTGATGCATTCTATACAGGTATGACTAAAAGGAAATTCAAACAGAGAATCTATAATCACATCTATGATATTAGGAAACGTAATGAAACTAATGCATTAGCTAGACATATCCTTGAACATGAACAACATATGTTTAGTTTTAGGGTCCTGCAGGTAGTACACCTTAGCAAAAGAGGTGGCAGCAATATGAATTTGCTAGCCACTACAGAACTAGATTGGATTTTGAGGACGGGGGCACACTTACCACCTGGCCTCAATCATAGTATATCTCTGAAACCTGTCTTGGATGCCAGGCTATACCAATGAATTTGTTTTTCATACACTATATGTTCATATGGCGTAATATTATATTATATGCATGTTCTGAGATATATTCACTTTTTTATTTGTTTGCCCTATAATAATAATTTCAGTACATGACTTGTTTGTTACTATCAGTTGTAATATTGCTATGTTTCATAAGTGTGTATTTATCCTAAAGATTTTTTACATATAACTTATTACATTTGATGAATTGATATCTATATATCTGTGCAATAGTATTGTTTTTCACCTCTATTTATGTATTATACTGATGTAGTGAGGTGAATAGACATACATATGTGTTGTTTATTAGCTATGTGAAATATACACATGACTATGATTATCTACAAACATGATTTTTTTCCTCCATATACATGTATATATATTTTAATATAATATTTTAAACATAATATTAATATAATTCACATATTTATATATTTATTTATTTCAACATATATACTATATATATTTGAGGCATTCAACACACTTGTATTTATATGTATATATATTTTTTAATGTTTTAATGTTCAATATACAGACTACATCATTACATCATTTAAATGCAAGGGTAAACATACTTAATTGATAGGTTTGAGATCAATATGATCTTTACATATGGCTTTGTGCTTTATAGCTCCTTGTTTCTTTACTCTTCCTATGGTCCAACATAAAGACATTGACTTGCCCTTTTAAGAATGAATTCAGCAATTAAATTGTGTATTGAATGATTGATTAATTAGATATAATTGTTTTTTAAGTTGTGTATAAATATGAAGTGGTAAGCACAGTTAAATAGATCTGATGAAGCGTACTCAGGTACGTGAAAGCGCTTATCTGTTCGTTCGTTAATAAAAGAGTGACTTTTTAATCCTTGGTGGTGAGTTCTGCAGTGTTTTACTTCGTTTTGCTGTTTTGGTTGACTGCACAACTCTCTGGGGACCGTACGGAGATTTTTACTACAGAATCTATCATTCCTTTGTATCACCGGAGGTTCCACGCCATGGATACACCATCCATTGAATTGGATTACAATCCTGGTATTAGAGACAATCAACGCAATTGGGACAGTCTTATTTTTCAGCGAGAAAATCCCCTTTTAACTCTAGACCTACATACTCAGACCAATGCACCGTTGGCCTCAGGTAATAATGATAATATGATTGAATTTAATGGCCTCTCGAAAGAATTAGAAAATGATCTTTTTAGGCTACAGAGATACTCCTGGCAACGGAGGCACCTAGAGGCTTGTTTGCACTTCAAAGTTATTCCTAGGGGCATGCGTGTCCTATGTATGCCTACGTACGGTGAACAACACCCTGTCCTGCTGAAAAAATGGCAGGACTTAAACATCGAACTTGGGTTTAATTATATAAAATTATTACTAGAATATTTTGCACCAATCGAAACAGAGTTGCAGAATAAGGTGGAAGCTTCACGCAAAGATTTATGTGAACGTTTTGTCTCGGAGTACTGCATAAGAAAACTAGAGTACATTTACTCACAAGTCAATATCTATAGTGAGAAATTAAAATCCATTAAACAACGCAAGTTATGTAGAGACCACAATGACTTTACATTGGGCCATATCTTCGTTTGGCCGAGGGCACACAATGGTTTGTACTCAGATGTAACCATGGCAACTGAAACCAGAACTGGTGCTGCTAATACGTCATCTACGAAGGACAAGACTCCATTACATCGCAATCGTGAGCGTCAGGGAGCTGAAACAGCTACGACTACAATTATGCCAGATAGACCAGTTGAAGACATGGCAGGGGCATTTACATCTTCCAGTATGGACACTCCACTACCTAATCAGCAGATGCTCCACAACACTAATAGAGATGTGAGGCTGGGAGCATACCCTAAGAATACAGCAGCGTGTAATGAGGACATGTGTTTTTTACCTTATCCAATAAAGCAATCGAATTATGTGAGGAATCGCTCACAGAGCAGGGGTCGCAAGAAGAGGAAATTCTCGGAGGACAGGTATGGACAGATGAAGAATACAGCGAACTGAGTTCTTTGATTTTTAATTTTTCTAACTACAATTTAACTGAATCTGATATAACTTTGTTGAATAAAGGGCTGGGTTTTATACCCTCCCAACCTAGTAAGATCAATGTAACGCTTACAGACTTAAGGTTGTTTGGGCGATCCGTTGCATTGAAAGTGTTTTTTAGAAATAATGAAGTTTCTGCTGATCTTAATGTTGGTACAATGAGGAAGGAAAGTAGTTTTACACCTCCACTTCCGTTGAGTGTTGAATGTTTTATAAAAACATGTGAGGGTGATTTTTACAAGTACTACTCTAATATTAAGCACAAGAAATGTAAATACTATAATATGACTAGTATGGAAGTTAGTTCGTTAGAGACGTTAAGAGATGACCTGACAATAACCATAAAACCAGCAGATAAGGGAGGTGGGATTGCTCTTTTAGACACCTCTAACTACATCAAAAACATGGAAGCTTTATTACAAGATGAAAGCACATATAAAGTTATAACATGTAAAGAGATAGAGTGAATCATTTTAAATATACATGATAATATATATGATTTATTAATGTGCAGACAAATAAACAAGGAAATTTATGATTTTTTAAACATAGAATCTCCCTTGATTCCATCCATTAAGGGATTACCCAAGGTGCAGGGTGTTTTTCCAATACCTCTAAGCCCGATTGTGTCAGGTAGAGGGTGGGCTACCTCTACTATATCCAAATATCTAGAAAATACATTGAGACCCATAGTCGATGCCATTCCAACTATACTAAAGGACACGTACAACTTATTGGATGATATTAAACATTTGGAAATAGATTTTCTAGCTAAAGAACTTATATTAGTGACTTTAGACGTTAAGAACCTCTTCACAACAATACCGAACAATTATGGTGTGCAAGCTTTGAGAGAAATCCTCAATTGTGACACAGAGTTTAGCATAGATAAACAGATTTTACTCTGTCATTTGTTAGACATAGTTCTTGAGAACATTGTATTTATGTTTGGCAATAATTATTATCTACAAAAATGGGGGGTTACCATGGGCACCCCCGTAGCCAATACTTACGCCAATCTCGTAGTGTTCTATTGGGAAAAACACAAATTGTTTAATAATCCACATTTTAAGAAGATAAAACTCTACAGGAGGTTTGTGGATGACATCATAATTCTGTGGGAGGGGAACAATTCTGAATTTCAAGATTTTCTGACTCATCTAGAATCCACTACAAAATTTTTAAGGTTTACTATGGAATGGTCATATGAGACCATAAATTTTCTGGATATAAGCCTGACACTCACAGACAAGGGCTGTATTGGATACATGCTATATAGGAAACCCTGTTGGAAGAACACCTTGTTCACTTACAATAGTATGCACCCTAGGCATATATTCCCAGGGATTATAAAAAATCAATATGTTAGGCTGACTAAGTTATGCAAGGATAGAGATTCATTACTCAAAGAAGCAGAACATATGCAAAACCTGTTTTTAGATAGAGGCTATGATAGAGAGTTAGTATGCCAGATAAAAGAGAGTGTGCTTGGTATATCACAGCCGGAGAATAAGACTCATAGTCGTTATACAAGGATGAACTATAAATGCTCAGGTAGAGAATTAATGTTTACTATGCAATACACGAATGATACTAATGCTTTGAAGAATATCATCAGTTGCAACTATAATGCACTTACAATGGATGACACAGTTAAGGCTATAGTGGGGGAAAGACCTAGGTTTGCTTATAGGAACTCCCTTAACCTTAAACGATATTGTGTTTTAAAGAGAATAAGCAAAGCATTAAACATTATAAGTATACCCCAAGGTTAGGAACTTTTCCTTGTGGTAAATGTAACATGTGTCAACATATAACAACTATACAGGTCTTTGAGCATCCTAAGATGGACTTTGTGTTTGTTCCTAAATGTAATACAACATGTGAGACAAAGAATGTGATATACTTAGCATCTTGTTTGGAATGTGATGCATTCTATACAGGTATGACTAAAAGGAAATTCAAACAGAGAATCTATAATCACATATATGATATTAGGAAACGTAATGAAACTAATGCATTAGCTAGACATATATTTGAACATGAACGACATATGTTTAGTTTTAGGGTCCTGCAGGTAGTACACCTTAGCAAAAGAGGTGGCAGCAATATGAATTTGCTAGCCACTACAGAACTAGATTGGATTTTGAGGACGGGGGCGCACTTACCACCTGGCCTCAATCATAGTATATCTCTGAAACCTGTCTTGGATGCCAGGCTATACCAATGAATTTGTTTTTCATACACTATATGTTCATATGGCGTAATATTATATTATATGCATGTTCTGAGATATATTCACTTTTTTATTTGTTTGCCCTATAATAATAATTTCAGTACATGACTTGTTTGTTACTATCAGTTGTAATATTGCTATGTTTCATAAGTGTGTATTTATCCTAAAGATTTTTTACATATAACTTATTACATTTGATGAATTGATATCTATATATATGTGCAATAGTATTGTTTTTCACCTCTATTTATGTATTATACTGATGTAGTGAGGTGAATAGACATACATATAAGTGTTGTTTATTAGCTATGTGAAATGTACACATGACTATGATTATCTACAAACATGATTTTTTCCTCCATATACATGTATATATATTTTAATATAATATTTTAAACATAATATTAATATAATTCACATATTTATATATTTATTTATTTCAACATATATACTATATATATTTGAGGCATTCAACACACTTGTATTTATATGTATATATATTTTTTAACGTTTTAATGTTCAATATACAGACTACATCATTACATCATTTAAATGCAAGGGTAAACATACTTAATTGATAGGTTTGAGATCAATATGATCTTTACATATGACTTTGTGCTTTATAGCTCCTTGTTTCTTTACTCTTCCTATGGTCCAACATAAAGACATTGACTTGCCCTTTTAAGAATGAATTCAGCAATTAAATTGTATATTGAATGATTGATTAATTAGATATAATTGTTTTTTAAGTTGTGTATAAATATGAAGTGGTAAGCACAGTTAAATAGATCTGATGAAGCGTACTCAGGTACGTGAAAGCGCTCATCTGTTCATTTGTCAATAAGAGTGACTTTTTAATCCTTGGTGGTGAGTTCTGCAGTGTTTTACTTCGTTTCACCTTATCAAGCAAGTGTTCCCATGCAGCTGAATGACACAAGCACCTTCCAACATGCCCACATATTCTGACACTCAAATGCACACACACACACACACACACACACACACACACACACACACACACACACACGCACAGACGCACACACACACCCACGCACACACACACACACACACACACACGCACACACGCACGCACACGCACACACGCACGCACGCACGCACGCACACACACACACACACACACACACACACACACACACACACACACTCATCAACAAGAAAGCTCGCAGCAGTTGGGAATTAAATGTTCCCTTGGCCCTGAGCAGTTTTATAGCCATAGGCACCCCCACACCCACTTTTTTGGACCACACATAAAAGAAACATTTTCTTTTCAATTGACCTTTCTGGTTACTTCAGATATATATATATATATATATATATATATATATATATATATATATATATATATATATATATCTATATATATATATATATATATATAGATATATATCTATATATATATATATATATATATATATATATATATATATATATAGATAGATATATATATATATGTGTGTGTGTGTGTGTGTGTGTGTATATATATATATATATATATATATATATATATATATATATATACTTACCTACCAGATTGTTTTAAAATCACATTTATTATTTACCAAACCAAAATCTGCGACAGTGTTTGTTTTTTTATCTGGCAAGTCATGAACACATTTTTTACAACGGTACTTTTCCATTAAACCCCTACCACTTCGCGCTGCTGTGTTTTGCCAGTATTTCAGTAACACTGGCTTCTTTGGAAACACGCACTTGAGCTGTTGGGATGACAAACAAGTTGGGTTTTCCAGAAATTGAGAGACAACTCAAAAGAGACAAAAGGGATGCTCGCCGACAGCTGAAGTTACTTCTGCTAGATGAGTGATTGGCAAGTGTGCATAGTACTGCTTATAAAATAGTACAACTTAATATGTTGTTCACATACGTATATTACTCCAGGTACTTGAAAAAGGTGAATCACTTCACAAACTACAGTTGTGCATTTTATCTGGTGAGGGTCTTGAATAAGGGGGCCTGGTGTAATCTGCACTATGTTACTAAAGTAAACTGGAATGATTCTTTAGTAGCTGACTGTACATCATTCTTTTCTGCAGTTTGTCTTTAAAGTACACATGTCAAACTGTTTTAACGAAAGTGAGGTAGGTAAAGTCCTGCCCTCTATTGATTGTGAGTCCCTCTTTACTGTCATGTATTAGCACCTGTCCCGAAACATGGCCTGGACACCTGTACCTGTGTCAAGATGTCGTACCACCCTCCCCTTCTGTCCTCTGTCACCTGTTCTTTTCTCAAGTGAAAGAAAGCCCATGTTGTTCAGTTAAATAGTTTGGACACACCGCACTTTGTTTTAGTAACCCTTTCAATTATAGTTGTGTAACAATATTTAGGTGATGGTTATGTCGGTGTAATCTGAAATAGTATAAGTACTTAAAACACGTCTGTCAATACAACTGAATAGAAAACCAATGTTTATATTTGCTGTGGGTCCTTTACCTGTGTAAAAGAAGGTTTTTACAGGTTTTCCCCACCTGACAGTTCAACTCTTGTTCATTTTATGCCGAATGAAGTGACATTGTTTAGAACGACTGCTTCAGTTTTCTGTCTTGTTACCTGGTTAGCTTTGACTTTGTGTGCTGCTTCAGTTGTGTTGAAATACCGGCAAAACACAGCAGCGCAAAGTGGTAGGGGTTTAACAGAAAAGTACCTTTACAACAAGTAAAACAAAACTTACAAACCAATAATAAAACAATATCCATTTCATAACATTTCAACCACGAAAGAGCACTCATACTGATATCATTATAATGTACAAATGTCCATACCCATCAGTTGCAGCCATTCAACTGTATACACCTCAGAATATGATAAGAAATAGCCACAGAAAAGTATTAAGACTTGCTTTACAAAAATGAACACTCGTCCTACAATGAAAGACTAATGATTTTAGCTTAATTAAGACAGGATTATCAATCTAGTGTCTAAAATATTGCTACCCATAAGAAAGCAGACAGGAGCAAACAGCAAAGAAGTAAGTTGTGAAAACAGAAACTCTAGTGGATTAAGAACTTGGCTTCTTTATTAGTATGAGTTAAGCACTTTCAGTTTAAAAAATTGAAGAAAAGTCTTTCACTTTGTAAAATGGAAGCAGTAAATCAGTTCTAACACACCGCTCCATTTGTTCATCTACGTCTAGAGTTTCTGTTTGGTGATATTGCTACCCCTAGTTAGATCTTGTACTGTTTATTACAAATTGTTTTCATTTGTAGTGTCAATTAATATTTAGGTGCATTTGCCTGGAGTTAACTAGTTTATTCATTCAATGATTGGGCAGTCAAAATAACCCTTAAGGAATGTTACATATGCACGTTGTTTAAATAATCCAGATCCTTTTCTACTGGTTCATTGTTGTCTCCTTACTTTTTGATAGATATATTGTTTCTTCTGCACTGTGTGTTATTTTGGCCTGTTAGTGCTCATATTTAAATAGGCTCCTCTGATCAATGTGGCTTTATCAGAGACAGCTGTGTCTGCGTTCCAATGTCTAACCAATGATCTGTATAACTGGCTTGAAAAGAGTGATTGACAGAATAAATTTCCTCTGAGATGTTGGCTACTTTTGATTTTTTTTTATCATAAACGCAACTAGATAATCTGTCAGGATCTGGATTCATAAACGTCCAGACAAAATTGTTTCTTATCACTATAACTTTCAAATCAGGTTGGCACATGCTGCTGATATGGTATACAAACTATGATGGCTCATTTTTCCTTCTGTAAACCCATTTGGCAGCTTGATGTACACTTGGAGAAATATATATACCAAATGAGATACGGTCCAGAAAAAGTGACAGCTGGCCTCCTAAGTCTTTTCAGCTTCACACAACCATGTTAAAGATACTTGAAAGATTACTAACATTGCCACATCAGTACACTTCCCCATTTGTAGTCAGCTAGTAGAATGGGTATTTTAGTTAAAATGAAGAAAATATTTCTGTGATAATCCAGGTCAAGATGTTATGGTCTCTTTAGGTGAGTTATTAGTGCAAACAATTACTCTCTACTAACATGCTAATGACTTAAAGTTTTTCTTATTGAGAGCTGTATACCAGATTTATATAACTGCCCAGTACAGTGAGACAAGTAGAGTCTTCCTTCTCTAAAGTACATATGTATTACATTTTGACACCATTCAAAACTGCCCAATTCAGCACTACTGGTTTGATACCATTAAAATGACCTAGTCATATACTTAGCATGTGTTTTAGTAGTTTTACAGTAATAAAGTGCACTAAGCTTGACTTGGGAACTAACCTACCTTGGACTTCTGATATTCTTAGCTGCATCCAGCTCTGTTTTCTTTTCATGCAGTGCATACCTTATCTTGGGATTTCAGTATGAGTTTGGATTGCTACCGTGACTTTAATGATATCTAGAGTGGGATTAAGCCTTATAGGCATTTAAATACTGAGGAAATTGAATATTCAAAGAATAAGTATAGATGTCATGGTGTATGAAAAATTGTCATCAGTTTGTACTTTAATCATGTTTTAATTATATTTTAGTTTGGAATACAAGAATATGTTACTACAAAGTCTGGTAACAGATAATACAGGACATGTAACAGTAAGTAGCAAATCTTAGAATAAATGGAGTCTTAAAAAAAAGCAACTGATTTCTGGAACTTCTATTTTTTTTTATTATTTTTTTTAATCAAATTTCTATGCTGGAAGTGTTACTGCTTGTTGTAAGTAATTTTGTAGATTGTGCAATAATAACTCAAGGAATATCAAAAGAAGTGAGACAATGCTCATTTCCCCCATTACAGATTTTGATCTCACTAGGTCTTCATATACCAATGTCATCCTAGTATATTGGAACTAAAAGTTAATAACTGAAGCTCCTTTGCTATTGTACAATGCCATTTGCTGCTGCAGCTTTTGCCCATGTACATTCAGTTAAGTACTTGTGAGTTCTCTTATTTTTTTTTCCTTGACAAGGTTATTCCCACTATGATAGTGACCCATTTTAATGGAAGACCTGAAGTGGTGACATGAGATCTTTTACATCTAATTGACCTGCAACCAACTCAGTCAGATGGGACCTTGTTTAAGTCTCATCTGAGGGATGGCACAGTATGAACTGCAGCATCCCCATGGCACAGTATGAACTGCAGCACCCCCATGGCACAGTTTGAAGTGAAGCACCCCCTTTTGCTGCGCTGCAGTGTCAACAATCCAGTCACCTGGTGTGGGAAGAGAATCCACCATCTTCTGAACCAAAGATGACTGTGCTGCCGGTTGCACCACTGACACTGATTTTAAAAAATCTGTCTTTTTTTGTTTATAATAATTTGAACATTCATTTCCCCATTCAGTCTACAGACAAATACTTTGTGGTAGCAACTGGTGCAGTGGACTAAGGCTGTGAGTTGTAGTTCATGTGATGCAGAGTTTGAAGCCCTCATCTTTCATTTGCCTACTGCCTGACTCTAGGCAAGTTACATAACCAAACCTTGCTTCTTGGTCACCCCAGGAAAGAGAACGTGTGTCTAGTGGGCCTACCTGGTGAACAAACAGGTGGTATTTTTTTCAGTTAACACCAGTTCAGCAATCAGTATTTCCAAACACATACATAAAAAAAAAAACGAAAGAAAATAAAAAAAATAAATAAACATAAAAGGAAACCACTAGGAAAGTGCTGAAAGTCAACTTACTAGCACATAATCTGAACATATGAGGCACAATCATCCAAAGATCAAGACTAAAAGCAATTGCATTTAATTTAGACCAGTAGCAACTGGTCCATTAGCATTTAACATTTTGATCATCATCAACATCTTCTTTCGGCTGTTCCCGTTAGTGGTCGCCACAGCAGATCACCTGTTTCCATTTCTTCCTGTCCTCCGCATCTTGCTCTGTCACACCAACCACCTGCATGTCCTCTCTCACCACATCCATAAGCCTTATCTTAGGCCATCCTCTTTTCCTGTTACCTGGTAGCTTCATCCTTAGCATCTTTTTCCCAATATACTCAGCATCCCTCCTCAGCACATGTCCAAACTAACGTAATCATACCTCTCTGGCTTTGTCTTCAAACTTCCCAACCTGGGCTGACCCTCTAATATACTTATTCCTAATCCTGTCCACCCTCATCATACCCAGTGCAAATCTTAACATCTTTAATTCTGCCACATCCAGCTCAAACTCCTGCCTTTTTGTCAATGCCACTTTCTCCAACCCATATAACATAGCTGGTCTCACTACCCTCTTGTAGACCTTCCCTTTCACTCTTACAGGTACTCGTCTGTGACAAATTACTCCTGACACTCTTCTCCACCCACTCCATCCTGCCTGTACTCTCTTCTTCACCTCTCTTCCACAATCACTGTCACTCTGAACTACTGACCCCAAGTATTTAAACTCATCCACCTTCACCACCTGCACTCCTTGCATCCTCACCATTCCTCTATCCTCCTTCTCATTCACACACATATATTCTGTCTTAGTCCTGCTGACCTTCATTCCTCTTCTCTCTAGAGCATATCTCCATCTCTCCAGGGTCTCCTCCACCTGTTCCCTACTCTCACTACAGATCACAATGTCATCTGCAAACATCATAGTCCATGTGGACTCCTATCTGATCTCGTCTGTCAACCTGTCCATTTTGATAATATGCTATAAAAGATATTCAGGTGAGATGGAACCGGATCTGCTATAATTGTGAGCAAGCAAGAGACACACCCAACAAATATCAGACTAATAGACAATGCAATGGATAATGTTAAGGTAGATTATTAGATACAGTTGGATTTTAAACACTCCTTCCAGTCTCATCTCATCAACTTATTCTACTGAGTACAGAGAAAGATCATTTGGGAAGGCCCACCCTGTTAGTTTCTTAATCTTGAATTATCTTCTGTTTCCTCACGTCCCACTTAAATTAAAAAATTGCACTCTATACAACTGATTTTCTGTATTTGTGTTTCTTCCTACTTTATTACTTTATTTTGCTTTTGGTGGTTCTTAAAATTGTTCAGTTGCATCTATTCTGCTGTACATATTACTGCTTGTTAGTAGCCTTATTAAATTGTAACTGTTATTTTTAGCTTCTTAGTTTTGGTTTAAGCGCTTCAGCTTCAATCCATTTGTTTTACATTAAGGAAGTTTATAGTCTACATTCTTGTGGCAGGAGAGGTAACTTGAATCCTTCTAAGTTGGGAATTGCAGGTTGAAGGCTTAGTGTGTCTGTTATTCTAAAAATGTCTTAGTTCTGGTATTAGTGGTTGGGTTCAGGGCAATTATTTTACATTAAAAAGGTTTGCGGTCTACACTGTTGTGGGAGGAGAGGGTAGTCTCTGCCTTTCTGTGCTGGGAGTTGCTGGTTGGAGGCTTATTGTGCCTGCTTATTTCAACTTTTTTTTCTAAAATGGTTGCACTTTGTTTGCTGTAACATAGACTGGATTCATACCTGCTGAATCTAGTTCTGTCTGTATAACTTGAGCACTAAACTAAGCCACCTTTTGTTGGAGAGGGTTCTGCTGTATCCATACTGACAGGAGTGTGAAGTTAGAACTTATCTAATTGAAGTTTTCTGGAAGAGGGCTCAGTTGTGAGCTTTTTATTTGTTAATTTTGTTTAAATCAAGTTTGTTCTCCTTTACTACATAAGCACTGTTTTTGTGTGGGTTTGCTCTTGCTTTAGCAAAGCTCAACAGAGTTTGAGAACAAACTACTACTCTGCTATGTTTATCTGCTGATCTTTGCAAAACTTAAGCAGAATTTTTTCACTGTATATTGCACTTTTGAACTGCATTTTTACCATATCACTGCTTATTTGAACATTTTTTTCTGAAATTCTTGCACTTTTGTTTGCTGTAGCATAGACTAGATTCAGACCTGCTGAATCTAATTCTATTTGTATAACTTGGGCACTAAACTAGGCCATCTTTTGTTGGAGAGGGTTCCACTGCATCCTAGTGACTGGAGTGTGCAGTTAGAAATCATCTGATTGAAGGTTGCTGGAACAGAACACAGTTTTGACCTTTTTTTATTGGTTAATTTGTTTAAATCAGTTTGCTGTCATTTGCTACATAAGCACTGTGTTTGCACATGTTTGTGCTTCTTTGCACATAGCACACTGCCGAGCAGTGGTGGGCACCACTGGCAGTTATAGACGCAAATACGTCTGCTGTAAATTTTTCCTTAGTACTCTGCAGGTGCTCCATTGGTGAGTTCTCTTGATTGTCCCTCATTGACAAATGATATCATCATCGAAGCTCTTGAGGTACTAACACAGATCCTGCTCACTAGCCCTTCATATTTTTTGTCCACTTCTCCTATCCTCTGATTTACCTGGTCCTTCCTGTCTTCTCCCTGTTTTCAGACCACATCAACTTACCTAGCATTATGGATGGACAATTTCCCACAGTTTCACCAGCCAGCAAGGTCGACATAGGTATCCTGAGTCAATTTTGCTTAACCCACTTCTTTTAGTCTACACAAATTCATTATGTGAAAGATACATCTATATCAAGAACCTGGAATTCAGGCTGTTTCACTCACCAGTCAGTTCATCATCTGATACTAAGCAGGTTGTCAGCATGCACACCTCACCTACTGCACCTACTAAAACAGCAACACATATTTACATATGCCGAGGTCATTACCAGAAACTTACCTAAACATTAGAGACCTCCCAAACAAACACAAGGATGAGTCACATCATACATCTTCTGCAGAACTTAGTACACATAACACAGCGCACACCAGTGTTTCACCAGTCAAGCCCCTAAGGCATAACACAAAAAAAACATCTTAGTCATAGACGACTCAATTGTGAGACATACAGATGTCTATCTCACCAGATTGGATAAAGGAAAAGTCACAGTCAGCTGTCTGTCAGGTGCCAGGATCCATCACATCACTCACACACACACACACACACACACACACACACACACACACACACACACACACACACACACACACACACACTCAAGTCTCAAAACAACAGGAACTGTTATGGCTCTGTCATAGTCTGTGTTGGTGTGAATCACTTGAGATGTACCTCACTGGACTATATGAAGAGACACGTGACTAAGCTCTCTGATTATGTGTCTCAGACAGGTATGTCCCTTGCCTTAAGCAGCATGTTATCTTCAACTAAGATGATACCTCAATACAAATAAAATATTATTGACTTCAACAATTGGCTTGGTGTCTGGTGTCATTCAAAGGGGATCCAGTATCTGTCAGCCTGGGATGACATGATCAACAGACTTCAATGCTTTGCCAGAGATGGCCTTCATCTGTCACTCCTGGGATTTCAGTAACTGGCTAATGCTCTTGCCACACTGCCTTTTTTAGGCAATGTCACAAGAACAAAATTCCCAATGCAAAAATACCCTTTGAAACAACCTCAGGTTTATGCTGCTAAATGCTAGGAGTCTGAACCAGAAACTGCACTCACTGGAAGTAGCCTTCATCCTGGAAGATGCTGACATTTGTGCAGTCACTGAGACCTGGTTTAAGGCCACGGAGACCACCTCAGCATACATTTTTCTTCCACACATTTAGACATGAAACTCTCCGATCATGTATGAATGTTGTGCAAAATGAAGAAAAAGTAGTCACATTTGTAATGTTCTGATACTGACCAAGAAGAATCAAGTGATATCAATGAAAGGAACTAATTATCACTTTAGACAGAATTAAAAGGGGGAAGAGAAGCAATAGTTTATGAGAAACAAAAGCTGAGAGAAGCAAATATGATAATGGCAAAAAAACTCATATGATAAGAAAACATATTTATTGAAGATGTGGCATTGGATATAGATGTTCAGAAGTGTGGACATTTACAGAGATAGCATCAAGACTCAAGAGGCCAAGCAAATTAAGTGTATTGTGCTATGTTTAGCTTCTGTGTGATATCTCTCTTAAGACAGTGAGATTGGTGGCCAGGGCACTGTAGTTGTTATTATTTGAGGGAAGCAGAATTTTGTGTGTTAAGCCTTATACCATTACATTGACTATAGGTGCATAATGTATTAGTGCAGCAGCAATTACCTACTTAAATGCACACACACACACACACACACACACACACACACACACACACACACACACACACACACACACACACACATACATACATACACCACAAACACATGAACACATTAGTATTCATACATACCATCAGAGGATGATTATAGTACCCTCAGCTTTAGCTGCAACTGCCAACTTTACTATTTTTTATCACTTGGTTTCTACCACTCAGATAGCTACCAATCCAAAATTTTCAGTCTCTATCTAAAACAGAGCTGCAGGTCCAAATCTTATAATCCACCAATTGATTCCTGCTTCTTCGTTTCCAGGCTGCTGATCTTATCTGGGTACCTGGCGGAACACAAACATCTTCACTATATTGAAAAGTGCATAATATCATCATGTTTAGTTGTCTGTGGTAGGATTCGGTAAAGAACATGTGATCTGTAATGCATATGTAATTGAGTATATTTGAAACTGAAAAAAAAGTTAATTTGCCTAGGGAAGGTAGCAATGCTCAGCAGTTTAAACACAAAACAGGAAGGAAACTATGATTCATGCATGTCATATCTTACAGTATCTGAATCCTACAGAGAACTGCAAGTAGAACTGAGAATTGGTTAAATTCCACTGTAATATCAAGGGTCAGAAAACAGCCATATATCATGCATATCTCTAAAATATACATCTGCTCTCAGTCCTTATTCACAAAAGGGAAGGCCTATCCTACTAAGAAGTTTTTCTTTTTTTTTTTATAAACAAAAAAGACTTGGCTTGGATGGTTCTAAGCAGAGTGTAATTTATGAAGATCATCTGTTCTATCTTCACAACATTTTCTCAGGAAGGGTACAACCAGGCATTTGCCATCTCTACTTCAGCATGCAGCTTTTAAATTAACTCATTTTTGTGAAGTGAAATGTGGAGGAATTAAAAAAACAACATGCAGACACATATTCATCATGGCTTTTGTTTCATTAATGTATACATTTTGTTGAATGACATTTTCTTTGCTGGATGCCTGAGTACTTATCATTATTGCCATTGTCATTATTATTAATAGCTTGGTACATTTTGATGGAGTGGGGGCAGCTTCATTCAAAAAGATGGTGTCCATTCCGTAATGTCCTGACTATGTCCCTGCTTATCACAACTAAACCATATTGCTGTTACTAATTTAGATATAGTTCAGCAGAATAATGTCAAATGCTTATTGCAGCATGTGACACCTTATATAAAACTGATACACGTAACAGCCTGAAAGCACTAGATATAACCAAGCACTAGGCTTAAATGTATACATTGTATACATTGTATGTACAAGCACATGATCAAGGCTTCAGTACATACTCTTCATATGTTATCTGACTTGCACTAGCATTCCCTGAATTGTATTATACAATGATGGATCACTGTTATTTAAAAACACGCATGCTGATTAGACTGCCCAACCAGTGTGCCTGTTGTAAATAAACCACATACCAAGATTAAAAACTCCCACTGCCAAGGTACTGTTGGGCAGCCAGGCTTTTCTACTGATATATGCTACTGTGGGCAGAACAAATACAAGAAAAATCAGGTGCAGTCTGCAAAACTAAAGAAACAGAAACATATTTGATTTTCCTTGTATTTCTGAGCTGTCGTGGCAGACTGTCATACTTCTGAACAGAGCAGATTTCCAAAGAATGTCCACTTTTTTGCTTCATATTAAAAAAAAAAAACAATGGGGATTCTTTTTTTCTCGATTGCTTCTGTTGAACTGCACTGATGTACTGTGCAAGCTTGATAACATAAGTTCCATATGCATGAACAGTACATCAGAAAACATGGAAGACTGGAGAAAACATGGAGGAACACCATGGCACCATTACACAAAGACATTTTTAAGAAAGGTAACAATTTCTTCCTTAAATAATGTAATTTTATAATAGCAATAACCCACTCATGGGTGTGGGTATTGAGGACTTAATTACAGTTGGGTTTGTTTAGTCACTAGGGCTTTGCCCTCAGAATCCAGCCACACCAACCGTGGGTAAATATTAATATACCCACACCTACTCCTGGGTTAATGCTTAATCATTTCATGAAAGTCATGATTTTTTTGTGTGAAATCACTTTCATCTAAGTTATTGCTGAGGTGAGACATAAATATACATTATATTAAACATATTTTCTTTGTTAGCAAAAAAGAAAGGATTTTACTTGTATGTGGTATTCTATGCATTTAGAAACCAGTCCCAAAGCAGATGTAATGGAAACAATTGAGAACATTTCCATGACTGCAGCTTTACTTTCTTCATATAACCTACTATTCATTCATAGAAGTTCCAGATCCCTCCCACCACCAAAAAAATTAAACCCAGTGATAAATTTATGGCAGAAAAGTATGACAGAATCTAAAAAGATGATGAAAAGCATTCATATTTGGAATATGTGAAGGCCGGTTTAGTTTTCACATTTTGATGTTGCACACAAATACAACTTGCTTTCGATTATTTCTTTGATGAGCACTATTTTACCATCTTTAAAGCAGCTGGAGCCCCCCTTTTAGTGAGCCGATCAATACTCATGTCTTGCACTTTGTATTGGAAGGGTTATAATTACATCTTGAAATATATCCAAGGTGATTCTGGGAATAAAGAATGCGACTGTCAGTGTTCGTGCATACTGACTCTATGATTGTGTCAGTATAATTGCAACTTGTGCTGATGTATGTTGGGAAAGATGGTATATTATCTTACAGCCCACGGAACACTCCACAAGTGCTAACAGTAATGCACACCTGGCATTACACATATTCCTTTGACAATTTGATTTCTGCTATTAAGCTTCTACTATATGACATACAGTTGAAAAATAGAAAATAACAACTTAGCCTTCAGTCATTCATGCAAGTTATCTGTCCTTTGATTTTTAAATTCACATTTCACTGCAGCTCAGATATTAACTTCCTAGACTTAGCTTCCAGATATCTCTGTATTAAAAGGCAACATGTCCAATGTAATTTATTTTATTAGGTCTCTGTGATTTTTAGCAAGCACAATGCATAATATTAATATTGCTTTGTGGCACAGCAAAACTTTGCAACATCTTTGATTTGTAAGGATATCTCCTAGAAGAAGAATAAGCAGATGAATTAGTAAATTGCACTTTGCAAAGTGTTATGCTCCTATAGCTGGGTGGGAGGGATGGTTTTTCTTTTTCTTCTTGTTTTTCTGTTATGCACAGCTGCCTTACCATATATACTGTGTGTGTCTTTCGGCTTTTCCCGGTTAGGGGTCGCCACAGCGGAACTCCGGTCCGCTAATGATTGGCAGTTGATTTTTATGTACCGGCTTGCCAGGCCTGACACACAACCTTCAACGAAGGTATGCCCATTCAGGCATGTCTCCACGCAGAAGACAATCTAGCTGAGAATCAAACCGGACAGTGTCTTACTGTGAGGCGACAACGCTACCGCAGCACCACTGAGTGAAATTACTTTGGAACTGCAGATTTGTTAATGAGAAGTTTTATGCTCTGAAACAAGGTTTTGCAGTATGTTTATATACTGTGCCTCATTATCTAACTTACAGACATTTGCCAGTTGAAACATTGTAACAATATATAAGCATTGCATCTTATGAGAGATACAGGGACTGCAAATACTTCCTGCTTCAACACAGATGTTAAAAGAATGTGTGCAGCGCAACAGGATACTAAGAAGTGAGGTATATGTAACTGGAAACAGATGGTATTCATTGGAAGAAAAAACAACTCAACATGTAAAAAGTTGAGGAACATGAGTATACATACTGATGACTATGGATAATATAAATCAGGGATTTGTATTATATTAATTGTTCCTTAAATATCTGGAATATGTCTTTTAAAATAAAATTTCCCAAACTTTTTGTTCATGAAACGTTCCTTAAAATATAGTGTTGAAGAGTACCTATCATAGTCATACTTTCAGGCCACAGATCACCATATAGGCTTTAGTCTTACAAATGGACTGATATATTGTATAAGCAGTGACATTTGTAAGAAGTAATAATTGGGGGATGATCATCATCCTAGACTATTCATAGCTGAAATATGCATATACAGAAAGGCTAGACAATAAAATATGCAAACATTGAAAGTGCAGTGTCCAGGGACATACAAAATATCAAATGTACTCACAAATGCATGTGTAAAAGAAAACAATCGAAATAACCAGCAAGATTAAATGTACTTTCAGCTGATGAACACATTAAGGCTGAATTTTACCAATTTTTTTTACTATCTATGCATGGTACAATATCCACTCCATGCTGGTATTACTATTATCAGTTATCAAGTTGTTGCAGCAAGTAGAAGGGAGAAATGTCCTTAGCAGTGATAGAACTAGCCACAGTGGCTTACAGTTGGCTTGGAGGATTAAGGTGCTGTTAATGAACTGTTTCCTGTGGACCAGTGGTGCAAAGTTTGATTCCCTCAGCCTTCATTGTCCACCTGTGTGACTCAAGAGCAAGTCAGTTAACCAGACACCAGTCCCAGTCTGAGTCTGGAAAAGGTCCATGGAGATCAGTGGAATAAAAACAAAAACAAGACAATGAAGACTTAACCGGATTATCCACAGATAGATAACACAAAGTATTTACATTCTTTATACCTAAAAAAAAGTATATATGTATATATATATATATATATATATATATATATGTATGTATATATATATATATATATATATATATATATATATATATATATATATATATATGGGTCTAGGACATTTTACTGAATGCACATTTCACTGAAAGTCAAATTAGTGTGCACTTTTCACTGAAAGCTCAATTCACTGAAAACTCAATTCATTGAAACACATTTCACTGAAAGTTATATATCGCCTTTTCCTCACTGTAGTGCGACCCTGGAGTTAGTATATATAGTAAGGAGGGGTGTTGGAGGTACCACCCCCACATTGGGGGGTGTGGGGGGCATAGACCCCCACATATTTTAAATATTTTGAACTATATACATGGATACTTGCAATTCCAATATATTACTGTTTTCCGAACATAATATATACTTAAAATATGTGAGGGGCTATGCCGATGTGGGGGGGTGGTGCCCTCCACACACACACCCTTACTATATATACTAACTCCAGGGTCACACTACAGTGGGGAAAAGGCGATATATAACTTTCAGTGAAATGTGTTTCAGTGAATTGAGTTTTCAGTGAATTGTGCTTTCAGTGATTTGTGTTCAGTCATTTGAGTTTCAGTGAAATGTGCATTCAGTGAAATCTCCTAGACCCATATATATATATAGATATATATATATATATATATATATATATATATATATATATAATTGTGTGTGTGTGTGTGTGTGTGTGTGTGTGTGTGTGTAGATCAGAGTGTGTGTATGTACCTTTAAGAAGCATTTCCAGATTTCCAGATGTAGCATGTGCATATAAATACTGAGCACGTGCAGGCAGCAGTGCCATTTTGAGAAAACAGCCAAAGTGTTCACATGTATGACTATCGTAGTCAGTCTGTTTATTTTTATTTAAGTTTAAGTTACCAAGCCTCATTTCTGATGTGTTTCTGTGTAATAAAGCTGCCTAAATAGAACCCACAAATGTTTGTCTGTTTTATCCAGACCAGACAAGTGACACTATGTAAACCACAGACATACTGTCCTGACAAAAATATGGTCCCACCCCTAGGAAGATACTGACCCACTGAAAGGTGAATGATTGTCATGGGCATTGCTTCACATACTGAGCAACAATTGGCTGGCCCCTTCTCTTACATTTGTGGGGGAGACAGATTAATCAAGGAAAGGAATCTTAAAATATTTAGCACAATCTCTATTTCCTTGCATTTATAAGGTTTTGTTCAACAGAATTAAATGACTATTTCATTCATTGCTAACATTAAATGACTCTGCAGATCTTATACAAAATACCTGCAGATACATGTCAGCTCTCATACTATCTCAATTATGATGCTGGATACTGAATTACACTGTCATTGGTCATTTCAAAAGTCTCACAGTACTGTTTATGTATATCCATGTAAAACTCAACAATCTCTCCTGTGGTTATACATCACTGTTGCAGATTACACAAATGTCTGTTCTTATAGTTCTACCTTGCTGAGCTTCCAAATGCAGATATTCAGATATGTAAGTGTAGAGTAGATAATATCCCCAACATCCTCAACACACATGTATCTTGTCTTAAATTGCTTACACACACACACACACACACACACACACACACACACACACACACACACACACACACACACACACACACATACATACACGCACACACACGCACACACATGCACACACACACACACACACACATACACACACACGCTCACACACACATGGGTGGTTCTGCTTCACAACCGTATGCCTTATAATCCATGTGTGTAGCAATATTTATTCCATGCACAACCCCAGGTATATTATTGCACTTATAAAATTGACATCAATGTTTTTTTAACCAGTCATGTATGACAATTATGTTTTATATTGTATTCTAATGTTAAATACTTTCTCTGCTCATTTAAACTAACTGATTTTTAAGCAAGGTTGTAGTTTTTAGCTGTTTGTAATTTTGTATGAAGTCTTTATGATAGCCATTTAAGTTAAATTGCACAGGCATGTTTATTTCAACCTTGAATGAAATGGTAGATAAGACTTTCTGAGTTAGGGGGAATGCTTATACCCCTCATACCAGGGTATCTGCATACTGGCAAAAGCCTTTGCTGCCTTTCTGGAGCTTTTTTAGGCAGAGTCACTCTACTGGACATTCCTATATGTTGTTTTTCTTTTGACTTTTCACAGTTAGGGGTCGCCACAGTGGAACAATGGTCCGCTAATGATTGGCAGTAGATTTTTACGGTGCCGAGGTGCCAGCTCGATGCCCAGCCTTCAACGAAGGCACACCCATTCACGCATGTCTTTTGAACTCTACTCGACTGCGGGGAGGACATGCAGACTCCACACAGAAGGTGCTCCAGCCAAGAATTGAATGGGAATCTCTTGCTGTGAGGTGACAACACTACTGTTGCACCACTGTGGCATACTGGACATTATTCCTGTATACCAACCTTAAATGAAAATTCATGCAGCATCATGCAGATGAGAACTTGTGGTTCTCCTGTATCTTAAATATTGTGATATCTGTGTATTTAGAGAGACATGCTTTCACAGCAAAGAAAACACTCCTTTTGTCCCAGGGTTTTACTCTTGTCATGCCTACAGGTCCTTGGGTAACTGTGGGGAAGTGTCTGTATTTGTCAGAAACATCATCACATTAAGTCAGATTACTCACAACTGTATCTTGGAGCTTAAGGAGATTAATGTCATATTTTCCAAATCCTTCTATTGCTTCATTACTAGCTATGGATCTCCATCTCTGTCTACCATAGATCATAGCAATTACGTTAATATCTTTGGTGTTAAATATTACAACAAATATCTTCTTGCAAGGGGATTTCAATTACTCAAACATTGAATAACAAACTTACTCTAAAAATGGATATGCTCAGCATTTTCTTGAGATTTTAACAGCAATCAATTGTTGAAAATTGTCCTTTTCAACCTAGCTGCCACCTTTACCAAACTGTAGATCTCATCATCCCTGGTTAAATCTGACCAAAAATCAGTTATCTTCTCTGTCAGGCTTGATAATAACTTCCCAACACCATATGAAAGCAAGTACATGGACTTCTTCAGTAGAAACCTAATTCAGCTTGTAGAATACCTACACAAAATCTTCAACAGCACCCTGGAAATGGACCTAACTAAGAGGGGATGCCTAATATACCTCCATTTTGTACCAGCATCCAAACAGCTGCATAGAAACGTATGTACCTGTATGGAAGAAGAAGAAGAAGAAGAAGAAGAAGAAGAAGAAGAAGAAGAACTAATTCAGCTTGTAGAATACCTACACAAAATCTTCAACAGCACCCTGGAAATAGACCTAAGAGGGGATGCCTAATATACCTCCATTTTGTACCAGCATTCAAACAGCTGCATAGAAAAGTATGTACCTGTATGGAAGAAGAAGAAGGAGAAGAAGAAGAAGAAGAAGAAGAAGAAGAAGAAGAAGAAGAAGAAGAAGAAGAAGAAGAAGAAGAAGAAGAAGAAGAAGAAGAAGAAAAAGAAGAAACTTATCTAGTGGAGTTCCTGCATTAGTAAACTGTATAACAAAAGAAGTCGGCGTTGTTGAAATGTTTGGCAAACTTAACATAAAGCCAAACATTTTCCACTGGATGGCAAGGTATATCCAACAAATCCAAATAGTGAAAGTTGTACTTATCTTCTGTGAATATAAAATTGTAACTAGTGGAATACCACAGGAATCAGACTGGGACCCTCTCCTGTTTGGCATTTGTTTTGCAGACACCCAAGCCAATATCCCTCAGTCTGCAAGCTGAGCACTGTTACCTGTCATCCACCAGTACTAATCTGCTCTCACATGGGCTGGAATATGCACAAACCTGATGCACTGAAAAGGGTTCAAGCTAAATGCAAAAATGCACAGCATAGTAGTGTTCCCACCTCATATTTTATAAGAGGTACCGCTCTTCAAAGAGATATGCCTGTAAGAGAACACGTGAACAGGATATTACAAAGATTCTACATGTTAAAAATAATTGCGGTAATTGGAATTTGAATGTAGATGAACAAAATTTGCAAAATATTGGGAATAATTGAAAAATTAGATTAATGAAACCAGATAAGGGCGGGGGCCTAGTGGTTATAAGTACGGATGATTATATTGATAAAATGTTAACTATTTTGTGTAATGACATGTATGAAGAAATGTCCATTAATCAGAGAAACATAGCTTATCATAATATAGATACTTTTTTGCTTGATTTTCTTTCAGAAGGACAAAAAATATGATTTGTTGAAGATTGAAACCCCCTAGGACACCCGCTATCTTAGTATCTCCAAAATACATAAACATTTAGTAGACCCACCCTTACTCCCTATAATGGATGCCAGGGTATCTAAGACTTTTAATTTGGCAAAATTTGGAAATTTCAAACATAAGAATCTGGTAATTAATATTAATTATTTATATAAAATTCTTGGGATTTCCTAACTAGAATACATGATACTTTTTACAAGCATAATATTTTATTTGCCACATTTGATGTTAAGGACTTATTTTCAGTGATACTCCATGACAAGGGGCTTGATTGGTTTTACGAGTATTTATGTGAATATAGCCAATTGGATCACAATATGATTTTATTCTTGAGGAATGAGATGGAAATAATATTGATGAATAGTTTTACTTGTTTTGAAGGGCAGTTAATTCAACAGCAAAAGGGCACAGCTATGGGTGTGGCTTGCACCCACCATGATTGCCAGTTTAGTAATGGCATATTGGGAACACAACATTTTGTACAAATCTGACTTTAGTAAATATTGGTTGTTCTATGGATGTTTTTGGACAATACTATTACATTTTGGGAAGATAGTGTGGATAAAATTAATGATGATTTCTCTTTCATCAATAATTGTATTGAATTTTTTGGAATTTACCATGAATTATTCAGCAGAAGTTATGAGTTATTTAGATATTTTGATTTTTAAAAATAAAGACGATAAAATTTGGATCAAATATCTATAGGAAATCCACTTACTCCCATTCCTTACTTTACTTTACTAGCTAGCACCCCAGACATTTAACGAAGGTGTTGGTGAAAGGGCAGATGGTCAGGTTTGCAAGGATGGTTTCCCAAAACAATTTATTTTTTTGATAAATGTTACAAATTAAGTGTGATGTTACATAAAGGGGGTACCCCATTTTTTTATTGGCAGTATTGTAAATGAAGTGAAAGTTAAAAGGCAATAAGAAATATATTATCCTTTGATTGGTAGAAAGGTTTCTGAGATTTGTAATAAGCAACAATCAATTAATAGTAATGAATTTGGAAAGGCTATGATTTTGACTTATAATATGCATTTTTAGTATTAAAAACATCATTCGGGTGGCCGCAGTGGTGCAGCGGTTAGAGTTGCTGCCTCACAGCAAGAGGTTCTCTGGTTCGATCCTCAGCTGGGGTACCTTCTGTGCGGAGTGTGCATGTACTACCTGTGGTCATGTGGGTTTCCTCCGGGTGCTTCGGTTTCCTCCCACAACCCAAAGACATGCTGTAGGTGGATTAGACACTCTAAATTGGCCACAGGTGTGTGTGTGTGTGTGTGTGTGTGTGTGTGTGTGTGTGTGTCTGTGTGTGTGTGTGCCTTCTGTGGAAGGTTTGGCGCCAGGCTGGCAACTTGACACTGTAAAACTCTTCTGCCAATCATGAACAGACAGATGATCCACTGTGGTGACCCCAGACTGGGAAAAGCCAGAAGAAGAAAAAGTATTAAAAACATCATTCAAAAAAAATGGAGTATTTTTTTTTTTTTTTGTCAGTGGGGAACAGTTTCAACAATTTGGTTATTACCCTAAATTTGTGAAAAGGAATTATATGCATTTTAAGAACATTTTAGAAACATTTAATGAGGGAAGTGAATGTCCAGGTATGAAGGCCTGTGCTAATTGTAAGCAATGCTGTCATATCTTGGAAGGTGTGACAATTTTTATTGACAGTTACAGCAATGTTTGTTTAACACAAATGTATCAGTGCTTTAGTAGTAAGGTATTATATATTGCACAGTGTATTGAATGCCCATGTTTTATGCAGGAAAATGGAAAAAGCTTTTAAAATGAGAATTTATCAATGTATTTATGATATTAAAAGGAAGGATGAGGAAAATTCCCTTTTTAAACATATTAGGGACATTAATGGCCATAGTTTTAAGTTTTACATAGTAGCTAGTGTTGATTATGATGAGGGGGCATGGAAAGATTGCCTTGAAACTAAAAAGCGTAAATGCCAATTAAAAACTAATGCTACAGGTAAATATGGACTGAATGAAATGGTTCCCATTTTTAGTATTCTTTGAATGAAAGCAATGTGTGTACAGTGTGAAAAGTAATTAATCGAAGCGTTTTATCACAGTGTTTATTTCTTAAGTAATAAAATATGGATTATAGGGAGATGTATTGTTTTTTAATATTAGTATTTATTATTTTTAACAGATTTGTTAGGAGGTTGTTTAATTGCTATTTAACTATTCTATGACTTTAAGAAAACATGACTATCAATTAATTCTTAGGGGAAGGGAGGGATCTTAGTGCAATAAATTATGTTTAGAGCTTGTATGTTTTAATCTGATGAAGTCCCACTTTACCTGGACAAAAGCACATCATTTTTAACCTTTATCTATTTGGATGAGAGTACATCTTTTTCACCTTTGTACACCTGCACATATTTTGGAATCCTTAATAAATTGTGGTTTGCTGTGCTCCTGGCTTACGTTTTTGTGTTCCTGGTGTATTAGTATTTCATCATGTGGCTAGCTGCGATTACTTCCTATTTTGCCAGAAAATAATGGCTCTAATATCTATGCTAGGTGACTAAATTTACACCAATAAACAAGATTTGCACAGTTATAGATTCCCAGCTCAAGATATTCCTGTTATTGGTCAGACAAATTCAAGCTAGTCTTCATATCTGGCTGAGTAATTATAAATTTACATCAGGGTTATCATGTATAGCCATGCTTGATTTGGGAGGTTAAGTACATATGAAGGATGGCAAGATCGTTTAAGTCTGCCTACATAAAGAAGTACTTACTTGCCTGTGTATCTTCATTACTTTTTAGGTCTGACCATAAAGCAGTCTTCTTTCAGGAAAAAAAGAACAGAAACCAGAGATCCCTTCTTTCTTTAAGACAAATTACCTACCCCTTAGTGATACATTTGCAAACTTCAGATCCCCACCAAACCCAGTTAACATCACTGAGCACATAGAAACATACATCACCACGCTATACCAGCATGCAGACAGCAGGATGCAGCTGTACCCAATAAGAAAAAGTGCAATTCAAACCCCAGAAACAAGCCCACATGGTGGAACCATCATACCAACGAGCTTTATAATAAAAGGAAGAGAATTTTGACCAAAGGTAAGCAGAATATTTCCCAGAATGTTAGACTCCTTGCACTGAAATAAACAAACAGCTCAGGAGTTTAATAAAATCCACCAAAACTAAGGTTGAGGCTAAAATAGCTACTCAAGCCAAAGGCGATCACTAGACATTTTTAGTTATGTTCATAGTCCCAAAAGCAGGAATGCACTGAGCTGATAGTGAACAATGTTGCCTACACTGAGACTGAAGATATACGATGGCTGATAATTATAGCTCTAACTTTACCCCTCTTTCCCCTTCATCTGTCCGTCAAGATATACCTGAAACTGTCTTAACCCCAGCTATCACACAAGACCAAATCCTAAAAGTGCTACTAAAAGCTAAAAATGCTGCATTGATGGATTCTGACAATATCTCTGGATGTATCTTACATAGCCTGAAGCATGATATAGCCACTCCCCTAACGACAATGTTCAGTTTTGCCTTCATACAGGTTCTATATTAAGTGAATGGAGAACAGATACAGTTATTCCTTTGCATAAGGTAGGACCTTCCACAGACTAGGCAAAGCCATGGAAAGTCTTATCATGAAATTAATCAATAAAAACATAGAGAACCTCCAAACACTAGACCCATCTCAGTTTGGCTTCATCAAGGGTAGGTCATTCTTACTCAACCTGGTGGATTTTTTTGAAAACGTTTTATTTGTTAGCATTCCAGTTGTTGCATGTGCCTGGACAGCTGCATGCCAAAGGAGGCATAATATTTAATGACTGGCATAATGAGGCATGAGTAAAGGAGTCAAATGACATCTCTACATCTAGACACAATCCCTTTGTCTACATGAGGGTTGGTTTACATCAAGGTTATCATGTATAGCCATGCTTGATTTGGGAGGTTAAGTACATATGAAGGATGGCAAGATGGAATAACTGTATCTGTTCTCCATTCACTTAATATAGAACCTGTATGAAGGCAAAACTGAACATTGTCGTTAGGGGAGTGGCTATATCATGCTTCAGGCTATGAAGTCACTGCAGCAATGGATGACGGCAAAATGGTACACATGGTATATCTCAACCTGGCCAAAGATTCTGATACAATTACTCACTCAGGTATAGTACAAAAGCTAAATAAACTGGAAAAAAATGGTGTCATATACTGTATTGCCAACTTGCACACAGATAGGATGCAGATAATCAAAATAGTAGACGTTACCTCCACAAAGAAACCATTTACCAGTGGTGACCCCAGGGTTCTGTGCTGGGACCTCTCCTGTTTGGAATCTACTTTTCCGAAGTAAAAGCCAATACCAAAGGACTCTGACTAAGTTTGCAGATTACTGCAAGCTAGGAGCTGTCACTGAATCCCCAAATTACTGAGTCATCCTGCATGAAGGTTTTTCTTAAATAATTGGTGTCAAAATCATGGTTTGAAACTAAATACCTAAAAATGTATTATTGTATACTTTTGGAAGTCATCGACTGCAGGGAATTACCACAGTGACAATGCACCCCTAGGAGTTGATCCACTTGTTCGGAATTTGGGAACTTATACGAACAGTGACCTAACTTTTAACCAACATGAGTGTATTGCTATAAGAAAATCCTTCTGTAATGCCCAGCTTTTAGACAAAGGGATTGTGTCTAGATGTAGAGATGTCATTTGACTCCTTTACTCATGCCTCATAATGCCAGTCATTAAATATTATGCCTCCTTTGGCATGCAGCTGTCCAGACACATGCAACAACTGGAATGCTCACAAATAAAACTTACTAAATGGGTATAAGGCCTAAACAACATGTCTTACATGGACTGACTCAAAGCCTTGTCACCATACTCGGAATCCTACGGACTGCTAAGAAGTGATCTGTGTCTGGCATACAAGGCATCCTCCGACCCATTACTGATGGAGTTACTGCACATCAGCAAGTCAAATATCGTAAGAAAATGCTCATTCTAGGGATCTAAACTTCTTCTTCAACACCTGTAGAATAGATTTGAGGTAAAGGTATATTTTGCAGAGGATACCACTGCTATGGAACAGACTCCCCATCCACATAAAACAAAGTCCATCCTTGTCCATTTTTTAGTGCAGCTCAGACCTATGGATGGTAAACAGAAAATGTACACCAGGGCTTCCCCCTGTACTACTAATGGGCAGAGATGCAGCTCCTAAATGTTTTATCTCATGAATAGGTTCATTATTCATGGCATGACCCCAGTTATTTTCATTAGGAATAATATATAATCATTGACCATGGGATGGGTAAGGCCAATCTATAACCGAAAAAAAAGGGAAATTGGATAGGCTTTAAATGGACCACAAGGGAAGTTGTCATTGTACTTGCTTATGAACCTATGTATTTTATATGGCTAGGCCTATTATAGTCTCTAAGATCAATGGCCTAGTATTTTTCTTGTCTTCCTGTATTCAAGAAAAAAAATGTGCACACTTTGAAATAGAGTGTTTCTAAAGCAACTCTTCCTCATGTTTCCTTGGGCCAGTATTGTGTTTTTGTTTGTAAACTTAGTACTTGGCTCAGAATTAATCTGCTGGAATTAATTTCATATTTAGAGCTTACTATTTAAGGGATGCTTCTGTCCAGCTATTGTGTTCCCCTGCATACTCAGTTTTATAAACCTGCGTTAGCACTACATAACATCTCAGATGAGTTCTGGCAGGTGAAGAATTCAAATGAAGAGACTTACATATCACTAGCACAGTGTTTCACAATCTCATATACTGTGCCCAAGGTAACAGACCTTTTATTTACAGCGGAAAATACATCATTTCATAGCTTTACTAAATAAACTCACTCAGACTCTGCCACAGACTAGTAATGTCTTTCAGCTTTTGCCGGTTAGGGGTCACCACAGCTGAACTCCAGCCCGCTAATGATTGGCAGTAGATGTTACCAGTGCTGAGTTGCCAGCTCGACACCCAACCTTCAAAGAAGGCACACCCTTTCATGCATGCACCTACCTGCATGTCTTAAACGTCACTCAACCATGGGGAGGACGTGCAGACTCCACACAGAAGGAACTCCAGCCAAGAATCGAATGGGAGAACCTCTTGCTGTGAGGCGACAACGTTAACCACTGCATTACTGCAGCCACAGACTGTGCCACAGAGTGCCATGTGGAAATGTTGCTTTGTTTTTCTTAAGATTTTATTGCATCATTTTATACTGTGGTAGATCTCTCATTGTAATTTATTTTCCATTACATTAAAAGGTTGGTTTTGAAAAGGAACCAAAACTATGTGCATTTCTGACTCATAGGAATTAGAACAGGAGTATAATCTCCAATGAAATGAGGGATGAGCTAGCAACTAGGTCTTTTTGTTTAAGGAGAAAATAAATGGTTTCAGTGCTTTACTGAATAAGGTCACTCAGAGTCTGTCATAAACTGCTGTGTGAATAGGAATTCATATGAATTACATGATTTCCCCAACCCTACGTCCCTCTTCTTGTGTTTTTAAAAGCCAGTATTTATCTAGTTACCCATTCACTATGCAAATTTGAATACAAAATACCCTCCCTCTTCTCTCCTCTTGTGTTGGCAGTCATCAGTAAGTACAGAAGTATCATTTTAGGAAGTCACTGCTGCCCTTAAGCTACTAAAATTAATCAGCCCTCTCACTGAATCTCATCGAGTCAGAATACTGAATACTCACCCACTAACTAATTCATGCTCTTCTTTTCATCCTGTTCATTTACAGTTGCCTACCTTTACTATAAACTTGTTTTTATAACATAACTTAGCATTATCCCATATACAAATAGTGAACAATAGAATATCAAATAAAGAAGACCCTCCATTTGACTGCTAAAGCTTGTTACTCTCTGTTTTCCATCTTATTACCTGTATAATGTTGCAATATCTAGAAATGTCAACCACTTTTTTCCATCTTTTAAAATCTGCATCATCTGGGATACGACTACTCTGGAATCATTTTAAGATTAGTCCTCCAACATCTGGGATAGGACTACTCAGGAATCATTTTAGGATTAGTGCTTCTGTTGTGTTTCTTATGAATTCCTAGAGGATATCAACCACTGGAAAGACTGATAACAGCTTTTTAAGGCCAGTTTAGAATTAGTGTTTATAGGTTCATAGATCGGTACTAGGCTAATGACCACTAAGGGCCTTGCAAGCCTAACAGTGCACCTCAAATCCATTTAGATCCATCCAAAGTATCATGGGAGTCTATATGGAGAGCTTGTTAGTAGTGAGTTAACTAAGGGATATGAAAGGGGGAGGTGTTAGTTAGGATAACACTTTTCTTATTGATGACCTCTATCCATAAGGAACAGAGGGGCCAGACCAGGAGTAAATTTACAATTTCCTTTCGATTGTCAAGATTTCTTTTGGATAGGGTCATAGATGAACTCCATTTTATATGGTTGGGGAGCCTATTTCATAGCATAGGGATCATTTGGAACACATATCTGTCTCTCCAGCATGTTTGTTTATGTCACCAGTGAAATTCAGATCCATAGATATAGTGTTTCTTTTGTGCATGTGCAAAAGATCAATCAAGGCTGGGTCTGAGGAAGCCCTCTAAGCTTGGCAAACATCTGTAATAGACTGAATACAGAGACAGAGCCTTTAGGTGATCAGTGTAGGACGGTATTTATGCTCTAAATTCTCCTAGTGAGAAACCTTTGTGGACATTGCAGCTGTTGCAAGTGCTTGGTTAGATACATGGCAAAGGGGACATCATAGTTAATGAGAAGTTGGATAATGGCCAGGTAAAGGGGTACTATAACTTTCTTCAGCCTGGATGTGATGCCTTTAATTATAAGTTGGATGACATAGAATGATTTTCTATCTTAGTCATGTGTTGGTCAAAGGCCAGAATATTGTCTACATATGTTCCCAGATACCTTACTACTGAGTTAACTCTTAGAGGTGTTTTTATCGATGCAGTGTAAGCCGCGGTGGTACAGCGGAAGCATTGTTGCCTCACAGCAAGAGGTTCTCCTGTTCAATTCACGGCTGGAGTGCCTTCTATGTGGAGTCAGCACATCCTCCCCATGGTCAAGTGGCCTCCGAAAAACATGCGTAAATGGGCGTGCCTTCGCTGAAGTTTGGGTGTCGGGTTGGCAACTCGGCACCATAAAAATCTACTGCCAATCATTAGCAGACCGGATTTCCACTGTGGCGACCCCTAACCGTGATAAGCCAAAAAGACAAACAACAACTTAGCTTTGCTTGACAGTTTTTCAAAGGGCATTACTATACATTTTTTTGTTGGCATCAAGTTTCAGGCCATGGCTTTGGTACCAGTCATTTGTCTGTGTTAAACCGTCTTGTAAGATGTTGGTGTTTTGGGGTAATCTATAATAGCTTCCAATTTACAATCATCTGTGAACGTGGTGAGCTAAATACTTTGAAAGTTACCCTTGACTTCCAAGAAGTAGATGCCAAACAGCAGCATGGAGCCCTGCTGCATGTCACTACTGTCTGGTCTCTTGGTGGAGATAGCATCACCAATACTGACATCTTGGGTCTTGTCTGTGAGCCAGATGACAATCCAATGAGTTATGTAAGGATATAGGCCTAGCTCATAGAACTTATCAACAATGCTGAATAGGGTATTCTATTGAGTGTCTTGGCCAGGACAAGATATGCTTTGTGCACTACTTATCCTCCTCCATTGCCTTGGTTGTCCTCTCAAAGAAGTCTACCAGATTAAGTAAGCATGACTTTTCCTTAACAAAGTCAAATTGGGATGATTTCAGTGTCTGTAGTTGCCAATGTCCTTGTTTATTATTTCCATGATAATACATTCCATGGCTTTCTTTATTAGGCTCATTAGATTGATGGCTCTGTAGTTCCCTGGGTCAGCTGATGGCCCGTCCTTGTGAGGGGGGGGGGGGGAGAATATTGCAGTCCTCCATTCACTTGGAGCATAGCTTGTTTCAAGACACTAGTGGAAGAGGGCCTCATGTGGTCCAGATAGGTCTTGTTTTATAGTGTTCAGCAGTGATTTGCTTCTTGTAAGAGAAAGAGACGAGAGTAATTGATTCTGGACTTTTTTGACAGGGTAATAATGTGAATGGTATTTTCCTGATTGGCCTTTCTGCTCTTTTGGTGGAAACTACTTCACTTTTGACTCTGAACTATTGTAAAGTTTGTCTTGCTGTTGTGCTGAGTTAGCCAGGGCATCTACCAGAAAAAGGCTTTATCAGGCCTATAGACTCCATCAACATCTGGGACAAGACTAATGATCACCAAAGAGCTAGTGACACACTTTTAATGAATCAGACTGAGGTTAGTGCTACTATTCTGTTTCTGGTAAGATAAGGCACAAAGAGCCATTGATTCTTAGCTATTTGAAGTTGTTGTGAAGGAAACACTAGCAATAGCCAGGAGTACCAACAGGCAAATTCTATCTTTTCAAGAAGCACTGATAGTAATAGCCAGGATCTGTGATGTTACATGGGTCATACAAACTCTTAAACAAGATAGTATGACTACGACTTTGGATGGCCATATAGGAATGAGATGCTCCACCCAGAGGAACATGCAAGGAGACATGATGGAGCTTACTATGCATATAATAGATTTAGGATAAAAACTGGTATTGAATAGTATCTTGCCTTCACCAAGAATTATATCTAGACACCAAAACAAGATAACTGGATTTAACAATTGGATAAGTAGTCGGTGTCATACTAAAAGGATCCAGTTTGTGTTAGTCTGGGATGAGACAGTAGATAAGACTTCCTGTTTCTTCAGGGTTGGCTTACACCTCTCATATCAGGACTTCTGCATAATGGCTAAAGTCTTTTTGAATCCAACATTCTAACATAGCAAACTCAGACTTGGACAACATCAAGATGGCACTACTCAATTCCAGGAGTCTAAATATTTATTTATTTGTATTTTTTCAGACTCGATCTAGGAGCACTGTTTCATTAAGTGTCTTGCTCAGAGTCACAGTTACTCAATTCAAGCTGAGCATACCTCTCAACTGTGCAGATTTTCGCAGAATGTCCAGATTATTGCCTCATATTTTTGGTCCATTTTTTATAAAATTGTGGTTTTCTGGCAAGTTAGTGGCACATCATTAAACATTGAAGTTAGAAAATAATGACAGACATTTGAGTTTCAGACTTCATACCATTCAGAAAAATCATGCTAATGCAAAACCTGTTATTCTATCAACTTTCTAAGCTTGTAAGTGCAATATTTAAAAATTGTCCATATTTTTGGGCCTTTGTCCCACTTTTATATATGGCTTTGTTCAGATTTCCTGCACTAAGAGGTTGAGAGGTATGAGCTGAGGGAATAAAACCCTGAACCACTTGCCCACAAGAAACAGCTCATTAACAGCTCTTTAATCCTCTGTACTATGTCTTAGATAGTAAATAAAAAGATAAAATAGCTTATGGCCCTCCTGCAGCTCAAACAGAACCACATCTGTGTAGTTACTGATACATGGTTTCAGTACAATGACAGCACTTCCTCTATACCATGATTTAGAACTTGTCAAGTATCCAAACCATTGGGTAACTGCAGTGGAATATCTGTTTTTGTTAAAAGCACCATTATTTCACAATAAATTAACCATGACTCTAACTAGGAAATTAAATCACCCTTGAATTCAATTAATACTTCATTGCTATCTACAGGCCCCAATCAATATCTCCCAATAATCATGGAAATTGGATTAACATCATAGAGGCATTAAATATCCAACCAAATACCTTCTTTCTAGGTAACTCCAATTACACAAGCATTGATTGGCACACTCACACCTCTAAAAGCAGTTATACTCAGAGTTTCCTAAACTTTATAAATAGCAATGCTCTCCAGCAAATTGTAAAACTACATACTACAGGGTCTAACACCCTTGGCCTTGTCCTTGCCACTCTAGATATTTTCTGTCCCCCATCTAATCATCCCTGGTTAAATCTGACCGCAAACTTGTCATTTTCTCTGTCAGGCCTAGTTGAAATATTTCATAAACAAAGCAGGCCAGCTTTGTGGCAAACAAATTATAGCTTGCAGAAGATGTATGTATAATTTCAAGCAATCTTTTCAAAATAGTCCCAGCTGAGAGGGCTGCTGAATTCACCTCAACTGTTCACCAGCATACCAGCACCTAAACAGTTGCATAGAAAAGTTAGTACATATCTGCCCTAAATATGATGGTAAGTTAAGATGTAAAACTGCCTGGTAGAATTCTAGTATAAATAACTTGTATAACAAAAGAAGGAAAATAATGAACATTTTCCGGAAATTTTCATTCCTTTACCTCAGGACCATACTGGAATATGGCAGCATAAAACTTTACAGCTCAAGCAGAAAATAAAAAGTAAAATATGAACTTAAAGTTATTACATACACCAAACAAAATTACAGCTAGACACAAAAATTAACAAATAATGCCTACTAATGCATTTATCTCATCTATCATAATATCACCCTCAGATACAAAGGATATAGTCAGTATACTGGCAGACAAATTTAGTGCTAACTTATCCCCTCTTATCCACATTATGGCCACCACTATCCCTGAAATTTAGTTGCCCTTGAAATCATCTTGGAACAAGACTCAAATCCCTGCCAAGGTATAAATATAATACTTCCATTGGATGAGATAACTTAACAGGTTGCAATCTCATTGGTGCCAAGTGTGGACTATCCAAGGCTATACACAAACTGTTCAAACTTAGCCTGTCCACATTGCTTGTGTCAGATGCCTGGGGAACAGACACTGTAACTCCTCTACACAAGAATAGGTGCATAGGTTCATAGGTGTGTACTAGGTCAATGGCTCTGGAGCTTTTACAAGCCTAGCCCATAGAAGAGCCCTGGCATCATGCCGCTGTTAGTTCCTGCTGCCTCTATCAAGTAGAGCCACTGGAGTGATCCTGGGGTGAACTGTCCATTTCCCATAGACTCATCAAGATTTCTCTTGAAATGGGCCCGTGAGGTGCTCTGCTTGACATGTATGAGAAGTCTATTCCAGAGCATGGCAGTCTCTGGGTTATGAACCTGTCCCTCCAACATGTTCTGTTGATTGTGGCAATGAGGTTGAGATCCCTGGAGTGTGTGGTGTGGTGGGATTGGGATTTGTTTAGTTGTAACATTTCTAACAGGGCTGGGTCAGACATGGCTTTGTAAGTCAAGCAGAGATCATCTCTTAGTAGACGATATTGAGACAGAGAAAAACTGGAGTTTTTTTAGTCTGTCCATGTTGGGCATGTGTTTAAGGCCTAGGATCCTCTTCATGAGGTACTTTAGTGGTCTTTCCAACTGTTTCAGGTGTTTAGTGAGGTACATGAAAATGCGGCATTATACTTGATGATTGGTCTAATGAGGGAAGAGTAGAGAGAGATGATGGCTTCTTTCTTCCTGGATGCAAAACCCTTGGTAATGCGGTGTGCCACATAGAAGGACTTTCTGACCACAGTGGCAATGTGGTGGTCGAAGGAGAAGTTGCTATCAACCTGTGTCCCCAGATCTGTTATAATGCCCTCAGTGTTCAGTAGGCAACCATCAATGGGGTAATTAGTGGGAACTGAGTTTTTCCCAAAGGGAATAACAAGGTATGTTTTGGCATTAAGCTTAAGGCCATGGTTTCGACACCAGCCATTGGTCTTAGTGAGGCCTTTCTGTAAGATGTCTGCATCACTTGGGGAGTTAATAATGGCTCCCAGCTTAGAATCATTGGTGAACTTGGTCAGCCAGAGTCCCTCTGTGTTGGCCTGGACTTCTGAGAAGTAGATGCCAAACAGGAGAGGGCCCAGGACCAATCCCTGTGGGACTCCACTCGTTGGCAGTCTGACTTGGAGTCTGCTACTTTCAAACTGTGGGGTCTATCTGTGAGCCAATTTGCAACCCACCTAGTGATATACGGGTTGATACCTAGTTTGGTGAGTCTATCAATAATTCCTGAGTGGGGAATGGTATCAAAGGCCTTGGCCAAATCGAGGTGGGCTGTATGAACTGCCTTGCCCTCATGCACAGCTGTGGTGACTGACTCAAAGTCAACCAAGTTGAGCAGTCATGATCTAGCCTTCACAGAACCAAATTACGTGGGATCCAGAGTTTGGAGATTCCCTATATCCTTGTTAATTAGGTCTATGATGATGCACTCCATAGCCTTGCATATCAGACTTGTCAGGCTAATGGACCGATAATTCCCAGGGAATGTAGTCACTCCTCCTTTATGGAGAGTAATGAATGTAGCAGTGTGCCATTCTGTAGGGACAAAGCCTGAGGTGATGCTGTGATTGAACAGGGCACACAGGTGTGGTGCCAGTTCACTTTTTTAGTTCATGTAGAACACAGCCAGGGATATTGTTGGGTCCCATGGAAGCTCTATTCTTGGCCTTGGACAATGCAACTTTAACCTGTGCTGCAGTAATGCTGGGTGCCTGGAATTATTCCAGTATTGTGATTGTTCCTTTGGGGGGGGGGGGGTAGAGGGGTAAAGTTGGCACTGAGTCTGTCGGCCAGTATGTTGGCAATATCTGTTGGCTCAGTATAGGAGGTACCATTGTGCAGTAACTCAGAGCAAATCTGGGTATTGCCATGGAGATTCTTGATATAACTGTTGAAGGCTTTGTGGTTGTTTTTAGTGTCTGCCACAATTCTGCCTTCATAGCTAGATTTAGAGGTTTTGATGAGGGCACTCAACTTTTTGTTGAGGCTAATAAGGGAGTTTTTCCAGTCTTGGGACTTCACCTTTTTCTGCAACAGTTTCTTCCTTCTGTTGTAGAGTTTGCTAATGGCAGGGGACCAACAGATTGGCTTCCTTTTTTTGGAGGGGAGCATCTTGGTTCTGTTGGGTATGGCTAGTTCCATGCATTTATGTATGTGTTCGTAGAGTGCATTGTTGTATGATTTGGCAGTCATGGGTGCCATGAAGTTAGCTGCCCCCATTTTTAGGAGCCCAAAGTCAGCTTTGGAGAAGTTTTTCATGGTGGTTACCTTTGCAGCTGGTGTGGGTGAGATGTGGATTTCCATGTTAATTAGTTTGTGGTCGAATCTAACCAGGGAGGAATTGACTATTGGTGTGGTGCAACAGTTGCCCATGTTAGTAATAACTAGGTCAAGGATGTGACTTCCTCTAATGGGTTTAAGTATGAGCTAGTTCAGCACATTGGAATTAATGAATTCCAAGAAGCACTGGGCAAGTGTATTGGTGCATGAGTAGTTCTCCCAGTTGATGGGGCAGTTGAAGTCACCCAGTATGAGAGTGTTGGGTTGGACCCTGATAGTTTTCAGGGTGCTTAAGAATGTGGAATGAGAGTCTTGAGACATGGTTCAGGACCTATAGCAGGCTATGAGCTGAATCACCATATTACCCAGTTAGTTGTTCCTGAAGTATGTCCAATGCGTTATGCTGGGCTACCAGTCTGGAGGTGTGCATGTCCTTTATGAATATGGATATGTCAGCACCTTTGGAGCTTCGGTCCATTTTCTGGGGCCAAAAGGTGTGGAATGAGTTATAGCCTAGTAGTGGAGGGGTGCTTTCTGCTGCTTTAAACCTGTTACAGCACAAATATCAATGTTCTCCATTTTGAGGAGTACTTCGAGTGAGTGCATCTTGAGATTTAGACTTCTAGCAATGAGCAGCATGACCCTCAGACTGCATTTATTTATAGCTGCTATGGTGGTAATTTGGTCTTCAGAACACTGCCTAAAAAAGGCACTATAGGGGTGGCAAGAGCCTTAGCCAGTATCCAGAAACCTAGGGGGTGAAAGATACAGGCCAGCTCTGGCAAAGCATCGAGGTCTGTCAGTCATGTCATCCCAAGCAGATAGATACTGGATCCCCTTAGAATGATACCAATAGTTGAAGTCAATAATTTTCTGCTTGTACTGTGATATCATTCTGGGCAATGGTAGGATGCTGCGCAGGGCTAGGGTCATACCTGCCTGGGCCACATAATCAGAGAGCTCCTCCATGCCGCTTTTCATGTAGTCCAGGGAGGTATATCTCAGGTCATTCATGCCAACATGGCAAATAACAATGTCATACTTGCACTTGTTGTGGAGTGACCTGAGTGCATGTGTTATGTGTCGAATTCTGGCTCCCGACAGACATCTGTTACCTTCTCCTTATTCAACCTAGTGAGTGGGACATCAGTGTGTCTCACTATTGAGTCACCTGTGATTAGTGTATTGGGCAAGCTGTTTTGCCTTAGCAGCTTAGGCTGAGGGACATTCTGTGTAGGCGAGCTATGTGTCTTGTGATTTGTGCTGTGTTGTGGTGGTCGAGTTCATTTCTGATTTGGAGGTCTCTGCTGTTTGGGTAGATTTCAACTGACAGCCTCCTCAAAGGTGGGTGTATGGCTTGTGTTTTTATGTGAGAGCAATGATGGTGGGTATCCTGGAGGGCTATGTGTTCAATGTGGTGTGGTGCAGGTTTTGACCTTGTCCTCTACAGACCTGGAAATTATTGGCCTCTCAGTCTCACCAACCTTATATGTAAAATCATAGAACTCATGATAACACAGATCATTTATATAGACATATGCAACTTTCATGAACTAGACTCAATTCAATTTGGTTTTCTAAAGGGTAGGCCCTGCCACCTGTGCCAACTGAGCATAATAAGTTTTTTTTAAAATATGTTACAGAGGCTGTTAACAGTGGTCACTCTGTGCACCCAGTTTATCTTCACCTGGCCAAGGCTTTTGAAAATATTCCCCATGTTAGGATTATTAAAAAGTAGACAAACTTAATGCAAACCCCTACTTCATCTGCTCATTGCTCTCAACCTCTTTGCACAAGAAAACTGGACAAAACCTAAATAATGTGGAATAAAGGCCCAGGTAGTGGATAGAGGTATGTGTCTGCTGGACTGCAAACTGGCTATTCAACAGATCCCTGGCTATGAAAGTTGGTTGTATACTCTGAATGTACAATTTAATAAACAGGGTGCCACAGGGATCCATGTCAGGCTTTTCCTGTTTTGTACCTAGTTTGCAGACATCCACGTCAATGTCCCAGACATGTGGTTGACCAGGTTTGCTGATGACTGCAAGCATGATACTGTTGTCCATTCACCTGCTGATTCTAAACAGCTCCGACAAGGGTGAAATATGCACATACCTCATGCACTAAAAATGGTGTTAAGTTAAATGTATTTATTTATTTTTATTTATTTGTCATTTGCTAACCGGGTTGGTCCAACTGGGTCAGTAGCCCATTTTCAGTAGAGACCCGAGGAGAAAAGCTCCAGTTACAAACAATTAAAATAAGTTTTATATTAGCATTCAGAGACGGTAAAACAATACAGAAGCAAAAAGTAAAAAGCATGGAACAAGCACATGACATTAAACAAGTAGCATGCAAGTATCAAAACTGAACAGAGATTAATAAAAACTGACATATAAATTTAAAAAACCTAGATGAGAATTTTGAGGGTTGAATTTACCAGGTGAACATGTAGTAGGTTAGTAGCTAAAAAGGGAGAGATTATTATACAATACAAGGATATGGGAGGTTAAGTTGGGTCATGGCAGGAGCAAGTCTTGATATTACGTAGGTGAAGTTTGAGTTCTTTTTTAAAGTGTAATGGATGGGTAATGGAGCGTATGTGCAAAGGAAGTTTGTTCCAAGCTTAGGCTACCAAGCATTTATATAGAAGTTTGCCCACATTTTTCTTTGGTTGGTAGAGTTGCTGGTCAGAGGTGTGAATGGTCCGAGATGGGGACTAGGTGGATACCAGGGAGGAGAGAGATGGGCAGGAAGATAGTTTATGTAGTATAGAGAGTGTTATTTGGAATTGTGATAGAACGAGTTGTTGGGGGAGATCAAGCCATTGGAGAGAGTTTAGTGCAAAGCAGTGGTGAGAGTTGTATGAAGAGCTCATAATGAATCTGGCTACCTTGTGATATGTTTGTTCAAGTTTGGTAACGGTTGTAGCCTGAATGTTAGTTAGAACTGGGGCAGCGTATAGAAGGGAGGGGAGGAAGAATGCCTGTGCCAGGGAGATTCTGCCATTAGGAGTTAGAAATTTTTTGGCATGATAGAGCAAGCCTAGTTTCTGGTTAGTTTTTTTTATACATTGGAGTATGTGTAGGTTGAATTTGAGTTTGTCATCAATGATGACACCTAGGAGCTTTGTGTGAGGTTCAGGTATTATGACAGTGTTATTGGAGGAAGTAATAGCAAAGGTGCATTTATGATGAGAAAGAGAACGAGGAAGAATGAGCAAGAGCTTGGTCTTTTTAGGGTTAAGGATGAGAAGATTTTTAGACAACCACTTTTCAGTGGATGGAATGGTCTGTTGGTTGAGGGTATTGAGTTCAGAGATATTGCTGGCGATGGAGATGAGAGTTGAGTCATCTGCATATTGCACATATTTTTATAAATGAAAAAAAAACTGTAGTGTAATAGTATTTGGCAAAAACGTACCTCTACCTTATTATTTATTTATTTATTTTACATTTGCTAACTGGGATAGTCTGACGGGATGCATGTCCATTTTCACTGGAGGCCCGGGGAGAAAAGCTCCAAGTTAGAACCTACAGTAATAAGACACAAACGATACAAATTACACACAGTTAATAGACTCCAGCTGAGCAAGCATGTAACATATAATACATATTTAAAACAGTGTTGCCAAATTGACTAAGCAAGGTAACAATATCAGAGACTATAGAGGAGGTTCTAGTTGGGTTTTGAACAAGGACATATCCAGTGAATTTTAATGTATAGCTTGTGACTTCTTTTGAATTAAGAGAGGGTTAGAGAGTAAGATCATCAGGTAGAGAGCTCCAAGTTTTGCCAACAGAGTTACCAAACAGAGAGGCTCCAGCAGAGTTGTTGATTTTGGATGTTTGAACCAGCAGTTTATTAAAAGAGTAAAGTGACCTTAGGTTGCTATTGGGGTTGATGGTATTTTTAAGTGCAGGTGTCTTGTCAGGGTTGTTGAGAACTTTATGAGCAATTATAAGCTGGTTGTACTGACGTAGGCTAGGCCATTCTAGCTACCCCAGATGATTTAGGTCCTGACAGTGATGGGTCCTATAGGCTGTGCCTGTTGCAAATCTAGCAATATGGTTATAACAGCTAGAGAGTTTTCTAAGAGCAGATTTGTTCAGATTAGTGACTGGGGGAGGCATAGAGAAGAGCAGAGAGTAAATGGTAAGGAGCAATAGCAGTCCTAATTTTTTTGTTAATGGTCTTGATAGTTTGACTGACATGGATATAAAATTTGAGGGAGTTGTCTATTGTGATGCCTAAGAGTTTGGTTTGCATGTCTGGGGATATAATTGTGCCATTATTAGATTTTATGGTAAAAAGTGGTGAGGAAGGCTTACAAGAGGGTGACAAGAGAAGTAACTGTGTTTTGGTAGGGTTACTATCAGCTGATGGTTAGAGAGCCAGTTTTTAACTATATTGAAAGTTTTCTGGGTTAGTGTCATTAGATCTGTCAGGGAGGTGGCAGAACAAATTAAGGTGGAGTCATCCGTATATTGGATGCAGGTAGCATTTGGGATGACAGAGGGAAGGTCATTAATAAAGACTGAGACGAGAAGGGGTCCTAGTATGCAGCCTTGGGGGACACCTAGTGTAACTGGTAGATGGGTTAATAGTTTGTCCTGCCATAGGACTGCTTCTTGTCTACCACACAGGTAAGATTGAAACCATTGAAGCGCACGGCTATTTAGTGACAATCCCTAAAGGGTGTGGATGAGTAATTGGTGGTTGACCATATCGAAGGCCTTGGAAAGATCTAAAAAGAGGGCTGAGGAAAGCTTGCTATTATTTCAGTTGTGATTAATGGTGTTAGAGAAGGATAGAAGGACTGGGATGGTACTGTGATTTGGCCTAAAACTGTGCTGAGAGTTAGCCAGCAGTGTATTCTGAGTAAGATAAAGCATAAGTTGTTTATGGACACACTTTTCCATAATTTTAGCTAGTGGTGACAGAATGGCTATGGGTCTAAAGCCTGACAGTTTGAAGGAGCTATCGCTTTTATGGAGTGGCATTATGTGGGATATTTTCTATATGGAGGGGAAGGTAGCTTCAGATAAGGTTCTGTTGATTATAATGGAGATGAGGTATGCTATGGCATCTGCTGCTTTTTGTAGATACTCTGGCAGAAGGAGATCAGCTGCTAGAGTAGTTGGTTTTAATTTATTAATTAAAGATCTGATAAATGTTGTGAAAACAGGCTGAAAGCTAAAGGGGAGTGGAGTACTAGATGTAGCAGAAATTGAGTTGGAGCACTTGGCTGCTAGTTGGCTTGCTAGGAATTGGATAGTTTCTGTGAAGAAACTATTGAAGGTATTTGCAATATCCTCAGGGGTTTTAAGGTTGCAAGCTGACGGGTTAGGAGTATAGAACTGCCCTGGGCGAAGAAGTTTGTTTATTCCTGACCAAAACTTTTGGGGTTTGTTTTGATATTTTTGTTGAAGATGGTAGTAGACGTTTTTTTTTATCTACTAAGATAGATCTTTTTGTGTCATTCCTTAGCTGTTGGAATTTTGTTGAGCTAGTGGATCTTTTGTGGCATGCCATTTGTTCCATGCCTTATTTCTAGCTATGATTTTAGCTTCGGTCTTTTTTGAGAGCCACGAGGCAGTTTTTGTTTTGGTTCTAATGGAGCGAGCAGGAGCATGAGAGTCAAGAATAGTAAGGAATGTGGAATGCTACTGTATCATCTGCCCGTATGCTACCGTATCGTCCAGTGGAAGATGCTTTAGGACTGACCAATTACAAGCCTTAAGTTCATTCTGAAAATTGGTGGTGTTGAAGTTCTTATTATTTCTAATAGTTTTAAAGGTAATCTGGTGGGGGTTATCCACCTTGTACTTGATAATGTAAGTGAATAAGTGGCGACTAAGGTCATCTGGGAGGGTCCCTGACTTGTATATATGAGGGTGGTTGTTGATAAAAATCCAATCTAGGATACTGTCTTTGTTATTGGGTTTGCCTATCCTAGTCGGAGAGGATATGACCTGTGTAAAACCATGAACATTGACATGAGTTGTGGGAGATTCTGAGGAACAGATGTTCCAATCGATATTAAAATCTCAAACACCATGGTTTCTTGGTGATAGGTACTGGATATATATATATATATATATATATATATATATATATATATATATATATATATATATATATATATATATATATATATATATATATATATATATATATAATATGGTCCAGCTTCTCTCACAGATGTGGTCACGTGAGACCTGGGTACATCTGTATAACTCTTTCATATTCGATCATCATGTTTCCATCAGAGTTAGGAAATTCTTTTTTCTGGCACAGTTAATTACTTACAGAATATCTTAAAGGGCACAGAAGTAATTCTACCCCTGTATTCTTTTCTTATCAGGCCCATCATCAAGTACAGTGCCACTTTGAGTATGTACAAATACAAGAGCATCATTCCGCTAGAAAGTTCCTAAAAATTTCTAATCAAGATTGAAGATTTTAAATTGACTATCCTAAATGAGTATCATGACTCTCCTTATGCTCAGAAGTAGCTTACCAGCTGCTCTGGGCTAACCTGTGTCTCATTTCTTGAACCATGAAAGACCCAATCCTATTTGATCTCCTATTGCTTTGCAGAACCAGTGCATCTACAGCCACAGACAGTAGGGACCTAAATCTACATTAAAACATAAACAAGACCAACAGCATATTCCCAGCTAAGGAATACAGTGACATTACAGGTCAAATAAATCACTGTTTTCACTACTGTCATGACGTGTCCATATGACTGGATGGAGAGACACAACCTTTCAGCAGGTTTATCATGCAAAGCCCTGCTCATTTTAGGAGATAAGCAGTATTAAATGCTTGACAAGGGTGTTAAGAGCATTCAGGTTGGTATATTTAAAGGTATTTATATCTAGATATGTGGTTACCACAGTGGCTTGTCTAGTATTGTTCCTAAATCCATATATTCCTAACGTAACTGCAAAAATATTCATATGAGTAATGATTCTAGTAGTAACTCCAAGAGTAGAAAGCATATACAGGCAAGTTGTAACCTCCCCACCATCAGTTTTTAAATTGGTTTAGTTAATGATATGCTTTCTGAATCCTAAAAATATCATCATCATCATCATCTTCTTTTGGCTGTTCCCGTTAGGGGTTGCCACAGCAGATCATCTGTTTCCATTTCTTCCTGTCCTCTGCATCTTGCTCTGTCACACCAACCACCTGCATGTCCTCTCTCACCACATCCATAAACCTTATCTTAGGCCTTCCTCTTTTCCTGTTACCTGGCAGCTTCATCCTTAGCATCATTTTCCCAATATGCTCAGTATCCTTCCTCAGCACATGTCCAAACCAACGTAATCTTGCCTCTCTGGCTTAGTCTCCAAACCTTCCAACCTGGGCTGACCCTCTAATATACTTATTCCTAATCCTGTCCACCCTCATCACACCCAGTGCAAATCTTAACATCTTTAACTCTGCCACATCCAGCTCAAACTCCTGAATCCTAAAAATATGTACAAGGATAATCATGTTGATGACAATTCCTAAAAACTGAAAAAAAAAAACATTTATGTAAGAAACACAGCTCCCACAATCCCATCTTATTTACGTTGGTTTGGCTAACAACATCTATGTTGCCTTTAATCAATTGGTGTACTATGACAATTTTTATATGTGTTTTGTTTCTGTCTTAAAAAGCTTGTGGAATCACGTTTTATTTTTTTGTATTGTATCTTTACATTTCTCTCTTTTGGTCAATCAATGTCTGGCAGACTTTTTCTATGCATTGTATGATGCAATCTATGCAATTTGGCAACAGAGTGACTACTTTCTGTTGTCCTTTTTACATTATATTTGTTACTTCCTGTGTTCAGTGTTTCTTTTTTTTTTTTTTTGAGTTTATACTTTTACCTACTTCAGAAGATGTTTTAACGTATTGGGTGTTTTACTGTTCCTGAACATGCAATATACTTAAATTTAAGTTATTAGTGCTTTTATTACCATACAGTATGTTGAATGTGTGCCACAGTTCTATATATGTTTATATGGTTGTCCTCTATATGACTGAATGTTCTTAATGTCATGTTTAAAAATGGCATTAAGAAGTTTGAACACACAGAATACCAAACACCCTAAATATTGTACCTACGAAAGATGGAGAAAGGAAAATTATTTCCTCCCCTGATCTTCACACTAAAACCATCATAACACTATAACACTACTCTCAAATTCACCTGAATAGTGGCAGCGTTATTGGAAGGTTATTATTAAGTTAAGTTATAGAGTTAGGGTTGGGTGAAGGGGCAGCAACAGGGTTAGTATCCATTACAAAGGTGAGAAAGGGAGCTCACAACTTAAAATGGTTACCCTTAATTTCCTTAAACATCTCTCTTTCATTTCAGTATATGCATATAACCCTACTAGCCTAACACATTTTCCCTATCTTATGTCAACTACTATAACCCTTCTTGTATGGCTAATATAAAAATCTAATACAGTTTTTTTTTTTATAAAAACTACGTCAGAACATTTCTACTGTCCTAAATTCCATTAAGCCTTATTCCCCATAAATGTTTTGTTTGACTGTTTTTCTATTCAGTGAAGACTCTTGATTCTTTGGAAAACTATTAGATCATCATCCAACTTTTTACACCATTGCAGCACATGTATTCTACTAGCATTACAAGTTATACTATTTACTTTCAGCAATATTTATTTTCATTTCTTTTAACATTTGGCTGATTTTTTCTCATACTAGCTTTAACTCTTTCACGTACAGAATTTCACTTCTACATTTTTTTTGTATTTTTTACTTTCTTCATCTGCTTGCTCTTTCTCTTTAAATATATTTTCTCTTTGTCTGTACACCTGTCTCTTGTATCCCAATCTTTGTTCTTACCTCAGCCTCTTTCGCCAGTTCCTCTTGGCCAACATATAACATTTTTTCTCTTTCTGTCATATCTAGTGTCTTTCCATAACAGTATCTTTTACTTCTTCTGTTACCTGTGTTGTTCCTTTGTATGTTCATACCAGAAATGCCCCATCCTTTTACAATTCCTACATTCTGCTTTGTATTTATTAACTGCATGCCCTTTCATATCACATTGGGTAATCTTACTTTTTTTCCATACGCCAATGAAATGTGAAGTTTCTACACAAACATTTCACGTTTTGGTTGACCTAAATACCTCAGAGTGCCCCTCCACTTTTAGATAAATAACAATGGGAAGATACTCAATACCATTCCAGAGCTTTCCATCATGTTTATCTTTCAACATTTGAATAGTTTCACACATATTTGTCAAGCACTGCAGTGTTTCGTTTAATTCAGTTTCATCAGTCCTGAAAAGTAAAGTTAGTTTGTATATGGTGTATCCTGGCCTGAAAAAAAATGTATTCTTTCCAAGGAAAGTAATTTCCTTTCCTTTTACACTACAACTAGCTTTTATTCCATCATAACATCTCTTTCAAAGGCTCCATCACAAAATTACTCTTTCCCAAGATGTATGAATGATCTTAGAGCTCGAGCCTTAATTTGAACTGGTAAAACTACATTGTCTCTCACATCGTGTCCTTTAATGCCACAGATTGATTTACTTTTAATTCTTGCCTTTGGGCACTGACTCTTTTTTCTGCACTTCTTTTTGGTTTTATCCTTCTAAGTTTTTTTTTTACTGCTACTGCTTATGTTCGCTTTGGTTGTTGCAGCACTCATTACTCACATTTTTTATAAGTAACTTAAAGCCTATGATGTTGTTGTCTTCCTCTGTCCCATCTTCAAATACTTTCTTGGCTACCTCTCACCAGGACAGCAAGGACTTATTTCTCATCTTTTTGTGTTGAATTAGTCACATCAGTTTTTCATCATCCCATCCAACTGACTCTATTTCTGTGATTATCAGTTCCTGCTGCACCTCCGTTCCATTTCGCTCTCCATTCTGGACTCTTCCTCCTTCCCCATACTCAGACAATATTTGATGTATGGTTTTATGGTCTCACTACTTCTATTAGCCTCCTCTGTTTCTTTTGCCATTGTTTCTAAAAGAACATTAGCTTCTCTGCCATACTGTCAATTTTGCCACTCATCCTTGCACTAGGAATGCCAGTAATGAGTGCCCAGTAATGCCCTCACTGGAAAAGAGTTGGAGAATTTCTCCAGTGTCCTGGTCAAATTTCCCCTACTTAGCCTACTTAGTGTAAATACTATCTTGGGTCTCCCCTGAAAAGAGGTGCTAACCTACTGGGACTGACCCACTCAAGAAAGATAGATAGATAGATAGATAGATAGATAGATAGATAGATAGATAGATAGATAGATAGATAGATAGATAGAGAGATAGATGAAAATACATACAGTTTGTGATAAGGATTAGTACTTTGATTGTTTTGGGAAATTACAGACATATGTATTTACATATGTGTTTATGTATGTATGTCTGTACCTCACCCACCAAATTATGTTTCCATTCCATTTTAAGAAGTCACAAACTTCACAAAAAGCCCTCATAGAACAGATAACAGCTAAGTTACTGCCACCCATCCTAAACTTCCACTCCAGCAGACTTGCAGGCTTTTCCAAGCTCATAACTTCTTTTAGGAAGACCATCAAGGGGGCATCTTTGAACATATTTGATATCTCCATGTTCACACACTGTTTTAGCCACATGCAAAGATTATCCCCCGGATTTACTAATTTTCCGTGTAAGACTAGATTAGTCTTGCACGGAAGTGCCAGTGTAAGAGTATGATGGCAGCACACAATGCATATTAATGAGGATGCGCTGCCTCAACCCTAAAACTTACATAGATCATGGATGAGTTTAGGGGGCGTGTCGGACTGCCGAGCAGTCCAAATATCCATGCCCCTGAAATGAAGAAATGCCGCAACTTCACATTTAAATGAAAGAGTCAGCTCATATGTGTACAATGTAACACTACACTCCCCCATATGTTCAACAACTAACAGAATAAAAAATAAAAATAATTTTTTTATCTTCCGATATAGCTGCACGTAGTTGCGTGGGTTTGCCCGGGTTTGCCCATTGCTTAGCTACAGTTATAGCAGTTTAGACACCAGAAGAGGATAACAAGAAAAATATATGCAAATTATGCAACATAGCGAAAGCATAGTGGTTAGAGCTTTCGCACAAAGAGGAGCTATTCCCGGTTCGAGTCCCACTACTGCATGTTTCATTTTCTGTGGGAAATCTGTATACAAAAACATTTCCTGACATTTTTTTATGTATAAGTTTGATTAAAGCATTGAAATGTTAAATTTAGTACTGCATGAATTATATATATGAAGGTGAAATGTTTATGCATTCTGAGGCATGAGTACCTTATTTTAAGCGATATAAAGCACTGCTGACCACATGTTACCAGTACTGAGCATATTTAAACACATTTGCGTGTAGCTGCGCAATGCTAAGGAGGAGTAACACAGGTTCACCGCACGTTATAGGTTCATAGGTTGGTACTGGGCTATCTGCCCGAAGACATATATTAGCCCAGCCATGTTGTGCGGTATTCACCGCCCCTTTTGTCTTATGTAGATCGGGATCCTGTTCCATAATAAGGGAAGTCTCTGAGAAGGGAATCTATCCCTCCAGCATGTTCTATTCATTGTTGTGTTGAGGTTTATAACCCTAGAGCGTGTAGCTCGAGTAGATTTGGTTTTGCTAAGATGTAGCATGTTCAACAATTCTGGGTTGGACATGGCTCTGTACATTAGACAGAGATCGCCTCTGAGAAAGCGGTATGCAACAGAGAACAGTCTTAGCTTTTTCAATCGTGCTGCATAGGGCAACTGTTTGAGGCCAGGAATCCTCTTGGTTGGGTACCTTTGTGGTCTCTCCAGCTCTGGAGATGTCTAGCCAGGTACATTCCAATTGGTGCATTGTACTCAATAATGGGTCTGATGAGGGAAGAGTAGAGGGGCACCATTACATCCTTAGATCTTGATGCGAACCCTTTTGTGATCAGATGGGTCACATAGAAGGATTTTCTAACCACTTTGGCAACATGGTTATCAAAGGAAAGCTGACTATCTACTTGGGTCCCTAGATCCCTTATTTCTTCTTCAGATTTCAGGGGATTACCTCCTATGTTGTAGTTTGCGGGTACTCTGTTTTTTCCAAAGGGGATTACTACGCATTTTTTGCATTTAGCTTGAGACCATGGCTTTGACACTATGCATCAGACTCATTTAGGCCCTTCTGGAGGATCTCCATGTTGGCCGGAGACTCTATTATAGCACCCAGTTTGCAGTCGTCCGCAAACGTAGTCAGCCACAGCCCTTCCATGCTTGCCTGTACTTCTGAGAAGTATATGCCAAACAGGAGGGGCCCCAGGACAGAGCCCTGAGGCACACCACTCATTACTGGTTTGGATTCGGACATAGATCCCGATACTCTTACTTTATGGGATCTGTCTGAGAGCCAGTTTGCGATTCATCTTGTGATGTAAGGGTTTATGCCCAGGCTGGTGAGCTTATCAATAATACCTGAATGGGCAATGGTGTCAAATGCTTTAGCAAGGTCAAGGTAAGCCGTGTGTATCTCCTTTCCCTTATCTATAGCCTGAGTAACTGTCTCAAAGAAATCCACTAGGTTCAGGAGGCATGATCTGCCCTTGACGAAGCCGAACTGTGAGGGGTCCAGCGACTGGAGGTTCCCAATCTCTCCATTTATGAGTTCCACAATGATTCGCTCCATAGCCTTACAGATCAGACTGGTCAGGCTTATTGGTCTGTAGTTTCAGGGTCAGTTATGGCCCCAGCCTTGTGTAGCGGGACCACCATTGCTGTGCGCCATTCTATGGGCACATATCCTGTGGAGAGGCTGAGGCTAAACACGGTATTAAGATGCGGGGTTAATTCCTTTTGGCGCTCGCATATGACACAGCCTGGGACACCATCTGACCCCATGGAGGCAGTGTTTTTAGCTTTAGATAGAGCCTTGTTAACCAATGTATCAGTAATAATTGGACTTACACAATCCCCTAGAATGGTAATAGGCCCTGTAGGTGAACCTGTCAGCCAAGATATTGGCAATGTCAGAAGGGTCAGTGTATTTTGTTCCATTTTGTACTAGCTCAGAACAGACCTGAGTGTTGCCATTTAGGTTTTTGACGTAGCCATAGAAGGCCTTATTGTTATCCTTGGCATCCTTGGCAACTTTCTTTTCAAAATTAGCTTTAGTTGACTTGATGAGGGCCCTCATTTTCTTACTAATGCTGATCAGGGATGATTTTTCTACTTGAGATTTGGCCTTTTTTTGTGTAAGTCTCCTCCTTTTATTGTAAAGTTTGCTTATGGCCGGGGTCCACCAGACTGGTTTCTTCTTGCTTGAGGAAGGAGTCTTGGTTTTATTTGGGATAGCATGGTCCATGCAATCATGAAGATGCATATAGAGTGCCTTGGTGTAGGATTCCGCATCCTGGATATCATTATCCTTCTGCAAGGGAATAGTGAAGCTTTCCACTTTGGATGTAAGTAGTTTGAAGTTTGCTTTGGAAAGGTTTTTGACTATGGTTTCTTTGATTGGGGGAGGTGGAGGAGTGAGGATGTCCAGGTTTATCAGTTTGTGGTCGGATCTGACCAAGGAGGGGGTGATAATAGGTGTGGTACAATGGGTGCCCATATTTGTGATGATTAAATCCAATATGTTGTCCCCTCTAGTGGGGGAACATACTAGTTGTTCAAGGGCATTTGAATTTATAAATTACTTAAGTTACTGCTGAGTACCTTCGCGCAACTCTGCGCTAACCAGCTCAACATCGGGCAATGTTGGTCAAAGTTGGGTAAACACGCTCACACCTGCTTTACTGTTCCTTAACCAGTCAGTTCTGCCCAGCAGGCAAATAAAAAGCAGTGACAGGGCTCGAACTCAGGATACTGTGCACTATAGTCACAGTACTTAACCACTAAGCCATGATGGCATTTCACAAACATCCACTTTCAACAGAGACATATCTATCAAAGGGATTTTAAACATTGCCAACATCAGCTAAGCAGACGTGCCCATAGCTGAGCTTTTCCAAAACTGTCCAATCACAAATAAGTTCAGGAAATGAGGCATATTTAATCTCCACAGGAGGGAATACTTGCTATAACTGGTTGCAGCTTCCTTCTGAAGTCAGCATGGCTGGTGTAGGTGAGGGCACTCAGTTTAGAGCACAACGCTGGAGCATCCAGGAGTCCAAAATTATGGTTTGGCTCTTCATCCACAAACATGAGCAAAGACACCTGCAGGGCCAGTACCAGGGTACCCAATATAAAATGGAGGCCTGGAGCAGTCTTGCCCATGATCTCACCAGTGCCACTGGTGTTTTTTGGACTGGTGAGCAGGTTAGGCACCATTATTCTGACCTGAAGCGGCATAGGGGTGATGAACTGGACAGGCAGATCCAGGAATCCTGTAGGATGCCTAATGCTCCAGTACTGAGTAAGTAGCCATTGTATTAAGTAGTTAAGAATTGCCATGCTTGTCTATACTATGGATAGGTATGTCTCAATATCACTGCATTTACTTCACAGCTGCAGGTGACTGGGCTATGAACCTGCAAACCCATGAAGATAGGCTGCAAAGGCTGCATCATGAGGCAAGTTAGTAATTATTCTGCATGTACTGTTATATAAAATAAATGAGAGAGCCTTCAAAAAGTGTTTTAACCCAATAAATAAAGGTGTAATAATCCTTTAATAAATGTATAATTGCTAGAATGCATCTGTGTCATTTTCTTTGACATGTTGTTGTACTGTTGCATTCTACAAATAGTAGTGTTGTATTAAGCAGTGTCAACCCACACTTGGCTAGGCCCATATAACGTGGATGAAGGGAGTGCCAGTAGTTTTTATGCATATTTACAGCCCTCAACTGTTGGTTCATGCCCAGCATGTACAGGTTAATCGGGCACATGAGTAGCTTGGTATTGTGTTCCCCAGAAAGGTCAGTGTGCTGCCAGAAATGTAGGGAGCTGTTAACATATAACTGATATGTTCACCTGAACATATCAAGATAATTATATGAAAGTAGAGCTGTCAGTGTACCATCTTACCAGTAGTGTATGTGAGCAATTCTCAAAATATGTTGCAGTAAAATCTGCATCTTGGACAGTGTGTATGTAAGATACAGCTCATGTATATAAGGATCTAGCAAAATCCAATTGCACAATATAAGGACATTGGGTAGTGCAATAATACATGTAAGGGACATATAACTGCAGTTAATAGGAATGTAGTGAAAACTAGAAGGATATATAAGTTGTTAATTGAGCTATCTTTTTCCACCCTACTGTATGTGCATAAGGAATGCAATTCCATACCTCACTCGGTATGTCTAATCTCAAAACATTTGTTGGGACATACGTCCTATTGGTTTATAAATATTTGCATTTATTTCTATGCATGTGCCCCATTAAAATACCACAATATTGGTGGCCTGTTGCCATCAATTAAACCTGCATGTTGTAATGTCCACTATTATTCTATATATGCATGTGTTATGCCTGCTTTTCAACTGTTGAAAATCTGGTTTGTTGGGTTAATGGGAATACTTCTGCATGCTGTTATAACTAATTGGGAATGCTGTTGACTGTTACTAACCCATATCTTTATTAAACTCTCCAAAACATAGTTCGTATGGGAAGGCCGGTCCCAGCGGACCCACCTGTCCCACCTAAGCTGGCTATGGCACCTGGCACCAGCAGGTCCGGTGCCCAGCCTGGGACCTCCTCCTCCATTTGCCCTGTGCCACCTTTGGGTGGAAGTGCTGCAGGGGATGGGGCTTGGCTCCCTGTGCAAGCATGGGTGGAGAGGCACCTATCACCCTTCGTACGGTCCGGGCTGTGGTGCATAGAGAGATTGAACGTTCTGTTGCAGAACCTCTATGCCAGCTTGAGGCCCGAGTGACGCAACTCACAGGTCAGCCTGCCCCTCCTACACAGCCCCCAGCACAGCCACCTTCTGGGCAGTGAAGGTGCAGTGGTGACTGCCCATGGGTGGGGACCTCAATCCCACTGTTTCCATCTGGGGGCTCATGGGCTTGCGATTTCCAAACATCCCTCTCCATCAAAGGTATTCACCCACCACATGTGTCATATACCACCCCTGTATGTGTCTTCTTTGTCTTGTCTGTTTACCTCCCCAACCTACCTCCCCAAATATACCTACTTCCCCTATCCCACATTCCACTCTCACCTGAAAAAAAAATAAAAGGGCATTCTGTTCCCCCCAAAAAATTACGCCCCATACATAGCTGCCCATTTTGCACAAATGTCCACTGGACACATGAAATGTTGTTTAATTGGCATTACAGTATACTTTGTTGTCCTCACCCCTCTCTCAGGGGTTGAAGGGTTCATATCTACCTCCAAATTTATTACATATAAACAGCTGTTGCTGTTGAAGAAATGGGCAGCTATAGACCTTCCATACACCTGTCCTACACATCCCGAGCTATTTTTCATACTGTCTTTCCCTCTTTGTGCCCCTTTTTCACCACTTTTCTATCTCCCCAATTTTCTTTTCTTTCAAAGAAATTAGCACGGGGGTGAGCGGGAGTAAGCACTATTAAGCAGTAGTGAGCGGGTTTGAGCAGGTTTGCACTTGTTTGCACTTGGCTAAGCAATGCGAGGCATTGCGCAAACCCACGGAAACCCACTCACAACTGCTTAAAAGTGCGTTAGTCACTCTGTATGTGAGGGCCCTTGTTCTGCTCAGGAACAAAATAAAACACCTCTGTAAGTCTCGAACCCCAGACCTTGCACACACTCCACAACATGAAGTATCACTAAGCCATGGCAGATATACATTAAGTTGTTGCTTAAATATTTATATCATGCATCAGAATGAGTGAATGTAAAGGAAACTTAGGAATGCCATACCACACAACTTGTGGATGTTGACCAGCAGTTGTTGTGGGATTACATTACATGACTGTGATAACAGAAGCAGCCATTCTAACAGGAAAGAATGTGACACCATCACCTTACAACCCCACACAGTATCACAGCAGGACAAACACTGGCATATCTGTTTAGGGCAGTGGGTCAGAGGCAGAAACACAGAGGCATATTAGCCTTTCTGCTGTTACACTTTGTGCAAATAGCTTTGGAAGGAGTTTTGGAAACATACCCTTATGTAGGAATAAAACACTGAAATACAAATGGATGTAGCCATGTACTGGTAGCAACCCACTGTAAGAATGCCATTGCTCTGTTGGTGAAAAGACCCATGTGATGCACAGACAAAAAATAACAGGCTATTCTCTGGCTATCATGTGAATAGGTCCATAGTTGGAAGTTACGCAGACAGACTACATTCCTTTATAAAGTAACATGTACACAGCAACCCTGTAAGTCCAGCAAGATAAAATGCACACAATACTACTTACGCTCTCTGTACTTCTGCAACCCTACCCAAATGTAGAATTTACCTGTGTGTGCAGGGTCTACCAAGGATGTAGGTAAGCTTACTCACTGTACTGAAATGAGTCCAGTTTTTCTGAGCAGCTCGTGCTAATGTCAATACTAAAAAAGCACAAAAAGTTTAGAACTATGTAAATGAATATTCACAGTATAGCAGTTCATAAACAATTCCTGTGCCAAAGGAATACATCTCTATAACTAGCTTTGTATGGCAATTAATTGTAACAGTTGAAAAGAAAGTACATCTTTCAATGTATCTTGGGGTAGCATTTTGAGGGGTGAGTACATTTTTACACTGACAAGTGGGTACTGGAAGCAGCAACATTAGGTCTGAGTACAAAATGTAAATCTCTGGCTGCTCCCCTGGCTTCTGATATAAGACCTATTCCAACCTTCTGTCTTAAACAATAATGTCCACACCAAGCAAGGATGATCTCCATCTTGGAAAGCTGAAAGGGCCACACCTACATGAGTCAGCAATTTATAGTACTGGGTTGCTATGACAGTGATTACTTCAATTACTACACAGCAGGATGCATGCAATTAGCAAATGGTGGGCAGAGGCCATCACATGCTCATGTGCAATTCCTACAAAAGCAGGCTGCAATCTATGCCAACAAACTCAATCACTCTATTGCAGAGACTGACAGAGAGAGAAAGAGAGACAGAGAGAGAGAGAGAAAAGGAAAAAGAAATATTACCAAGTTATACAAAGGAAAGGTATGTGACACATATGTATTTATTGGCATGTAGTAGATGTTATTGAAGAATAGTCTACATAATGTGAAACATTCATATGTGGCAACAGTACTTCTTTCTGCATAGATGTTCTGCTTAACTACTGCTATGGAAAATACTGTGTGTACCTGTGGGCAGTGGGACATACCTGTGAAATGTGTAGCTCAGCATTAAATGTCAAAGATCTGATCCGTGTTATCTGTGTTCTGTGCAGTAGTGTGGACAATGACTGTTGGGGGGATTAGTGCTGACATTATATAAACATGGGTGTGACAGAACAACACATGCATGATAGTCATATTAAAGCTTAGCTTAGCATTGGCAAGTGCTGTAGCAGTCTAGTAGTTTATCTAGCATCTGTTGCCATATATACCCCCCTAATGTTAGTCTGTGTTCATATGTGACACCTGTTTGTGTTGCAGCAAGGCCCAACAGTTCAGCTGTGAGGTCCAGGGACCTACATCAGTGTGGACCATGTGTGTGTATGCCACACACATACAGATAAATATATATGTGTTATATATATTCACATCTGTATATGTGCATAGAGCAGGGGACATATTGCAACTGTTTGCGAAGGGGGATATATATGTTGGTGAAGGTTAGTATGCGCATATTTGTATGTAGGTTTTAGTGTGTGACAAACAAGACAGCATACAGTGATGATATATGACATGTGGTGGTTAAACACTGTGGGTGGTTCATTCAGTTTGCAATGTTGAAGCCAGTAAGGCCTGCTAAAGCTACCTGGGCTGTGAACACCTTCAATGCATTTATCCCAAGACTGTGCAATGTTATTACATTACTGTACACCTTACATCCTTTGTATAATTGATATCCTCACTATGAAAGATGAATTGTATATGTGCCTATATATATATATATATATATATATATATATATATATATATATGTGTGTGTGTAGACAAATGGATGTGTATGTGTATATATACATATATATATATATATATATATATATATATATATATATATATATATATATATGGTTCCCCTTGACTTGATCGACACGCCAAAACACAGACGCTCAGAAGACCGACTCCAGATGACCGACGAGACAGATGATCGACAAGGTGAAATGTCGACAGCCGAAACACCTACATGGGCAACGTGTGAGCGCGACTCGGTAAGTGTGCGATAGTGAGGGATTTAGCGTTTGGGAGCGGACAGGTAAGTGTGAGATAGTGAGGGATTTAGGGTTAGGGTGCAGGAAAGGTGAGTGTGCGGTAGTGTTGGACTTAGGGTGTGGGTAAGGTAAGTGTGCGATAGTGAAGGAGTTTAGGTTTAAGGGCAGGTTAAGTGAGTTAGGGTTAGGGTGTGGGTAGGGTAAGTGTGCGATAGTGACGGACTTTAGGTTTAGTGGCGGGTTAAGTGAGTTAGGGTTAGGGTGCGGGTAGGGTAAGTGTGCAGTAGTGTCGGACCTTAGGGTTAGGGTTTGGGTTATGGTTAGTGCATGTATAGTTGTGTGTAATGTGTAGTTTACATTTTGTGTGTCGGTGTTATAGTGTTTGGTTTTGTGAGTTGTCGGTTTTGTGCGTTTTCGGTCTTTTGGTGTCGGTGTTTTAGGTGTCGGCTTTGTGGCATGTCGATGTTGTGATAGGGATCCATATAGGGATCCTGCCTCTACAGACCCTGGAAACTACCGCCCCATAAGCTTGACTAGCCTGGTCTGCAAAGCTATGGAAAGAATCATTATGGAACTCATAAACAGAGACATAGGGGACCTACAGACGCTTGACCCCACCCAGTTCGGCTTTGTAAAGGGCAGATCCTGCCTTTTAAACCTGGTTGACTTTTTCGAAACAGTCACTAGAGCCATTGATGAGGGCAAAGCAGTCCATACAGCATACCTGGACTTGGCTAAGGCCTTCGACACAATACCCCACTCAGGCATCATAGATAAGCTAAACAGCTTAAAAGTAAACCCTTATGTCACTAGATGGGTTGCAAACTGGCTAAAGGACAGAACCCATAAAGTTAAAATCGCTGGAGCAATGTCAGACTCAAAGCCAGTCACAAGTGGTGTCCCACAGGGATCTGTCCTGGGACCCCTCTTGTTTGGCATTTATTTCTCAGATGTTAAAGCAAACATGGGAGGGCTGTGGCTGACAAAGTTCGCAGATGACTGCAAACTAGGCGCCATAGTCGATACACCAGCAGATACGCACATCCTACAAAAAGGCCTCACTGAAATGGACAACTGGTGCCGTAGTCACGGCCTTAAACTAAATGCCAAAAAATGTATAGTCATCCCTTTTGGAAAAAACAAAGTACCCACAAATTATCACATAGACAGCAACCCACTGAGTACAGAAAAAGTAATCAGAGACCTAAGGACCCAAGTAGACAGCGACCTCTCATTTGACACCCACGTTGCCAAAGTGGTTAGAAAAACATTCTACCTTGCACACCTCATCATGAAGGGTTTCACATCCAGATCCAAGGATGTCATTGTACCCCTATATTCCTCCCTCATCAGACCCATGATTGAGTACAATGCCCCATTTGGTATGTACCTCACCCGGCACTTGCAACAGCTGGAGACACCACAAAAGTACCTCACCAAAAGGATCAAGGGTCTCCAATATATGTCTTATTCTGCCAGACTAAAGAAACTTCAGCTCTATTCAGTAGCATACCGCCTGCTCAGAGGTGATCTCTGCCTGACGTACAAGGCCATGTCCAATCAGGATCTGATGGACATGCTCCACCTCAAAAAATCCAAATCCATCAGGACCACGAGAGCTAAAGACTTAAACCTCGGCACAAGTATGAATAGGACATGCTGAAGGGATAGATTCATAACCCAGAGGCTTCCCATGCTTTGGAACAGGATCCCAGTTCGTATTAGGCAGAGCCCCTCACTGACTCTCTTCAAGAGAAATCTTGATGAGTGGATGGGAGATCATACATTTACCCCAGGGGTCACATCTGTGTCACTGCTAGACAGGGGCACAGTAAACTAATTCTATTATATAAGGGGACTTTCACTGTGTCACTACTAGACAGAGGCACAGTATTCTAGATTTATTCTGCACATTTTTGTACCATTTCATGGGGTGGCAAAAACCACATCACTATGGCTAGGCTTAAAAATGCCCCAGGGCAGATAGCCTAGTACTATACTATGAAACTATATATATATATATATATATATATATATATATATATATATATATATATATATATATATACTCATATACTCATACACACCTACATCTACTTGTTGCAATAGATTCTCTGTACTGTTGACTGACTGTGATGGTCAATATGTTTGTGAATACATCAAAGATATGTATCTGTGGGATAGCTTACTGGGAAACTGTTTATTTTATGGCATTCTGGGTCCTTGCTTTGACCCTAGCAAAAGCTGTGTATTCTGCTGCTAGGCAGAACAAGTGCTATTGCATACAGCGTGATTAAGTCCCTTGGTTTTAATTAGGGTGTGTCATTGGAGGCTAAAGCACTACATCTATGATTATTGATTGGTACCAATCTTGAAAGCAAATCCTGAGTGTACAGTAGTGCTAATTGAAGCTCTGGGCCTGTACAGCAAAGTATGGTGTATGTCCACATTGCTTGCATCTACTGTTTTGTGTGGTCCCTGTATTCATCACAGATTACATTTCTCAAGATTAAGGTTGTGTAAGTACTGACACACAGTACTGTATAGGACACACTGAAAGCTTATCTGGGTTGTCATACCTTTGTGTCTTATAATTATGTCTGATGTGTGTGTGGGTATGTCTGTAACATGTCCTTTGACATATGTGTGGTAAAACATATAACTGCATATCTAGCAACATTCATAGTGTACTACAGCAGTATGTGACCTATATTCCCAATTGTACACATATTTTGGCCACGGGTTTGGCATTAACAAGTTGTGTGGTATAATATTAATACATTTACTGGACCTTACACTGATTGTGAATGATGATATATTTCTTTACACATCAGCTTGATGTATATCTGCTGTGGCTAGGTGGCGCATCATGTGGCATACAGTGTGCCAGGTACCCTTTTATAGTCTTATATAGTGATTTTATTGTGTTGCTATGCAGAACATGGTTCATTGGATAGAGAGTAAGCAAGGCACTTTCAAGCAGATGTGGGGTGAGCAGTGATAAGTAACAGTTACAGTGTTTCACTCTCGGTTAGCTTATAGGTTGCTAAACTTCCATACGCTGTGCTTACCCTTCTGAAAACCCACTTGCAACTGCTGAAATGTGCCTTATTCCATCTGTAGCCCATGACCTTTGTTTTGGCTAGTAACAAAATAAAAAGCATTTACTAGGAAAAAACCGACAACCATTCACATCACAGCATAAGTGATTTGCCACTAAGCCATCTCAGATATACATATCATTTATGTATTCACAAACATAACATCTAGTACAGTCATACAACACTACAGAAATGTACTCCAACATGTAGATGTATGTGTGTGAGTAATTATTGTAATCTGTGTTCAGGTACAACATATTGTATTATGTATGTAAGTATATATATATATATATATATATATATATATATATATATATATATATATATATATATATATATATATATATATATATATATATATCAGTTCAGTGATATCTATACTGTATAATGTTAAATGTGCCGCATGACTTGCTCAGACATATTTTTGTATTTATGTCTTCCAGGAATCATGGCCCACCACAGGAACCCAACCTATAGTAGGGCTGAAGATGATATCATCACTAGCATTATGATTCAGCACTACCATTTACTCTTTTCATGAACCAGCCAGGACCAGCAGGATTGTACTGCAATGTGACAAGATCTTATCCGCAGGGTCAATGAGGTTGGCCTGCATAACCGCACATATGAGCAGGTACGCCACCACTGCAGTGATCTTTTCCATGTCTGTCAGTGTGTCGCTGCTGTGTGTATGGAACAGTTTGCAACAGGGGGTGATGGTAGCATCCACCCCCCCCCCCCTCACCAGAGTGGAGGAGCTGCTCATGAGCCTGGTGGCACCTGCCCAACAACAACAGCAGCAGACATACACCATGATGGAGGTTGGAGCCACCTAGCAAGCACACATGGAGCATGCAGGTAACATGGCATATCTGCAGACTACTGTTATCTGTATTGGTAGATCATGCATATGTGAGATGTGGAGTGTGTCGTTCAAAGATGTGGAGCCTGTTGTTGTGCAATACTGATCATTTGGAACATAATCTGTAGCCCTGTGAATTTAAACTGTTGTTGTACTGTAAGATTGCAAACACACAGTAGCAATGCCACAGTTGTGGCCATTGACAAACTTTCTCATCTCTATGTAGGTACCTCTGGGGTGACGTCAAGGCAGCGGACAGATGCTGGTGAGTGTGTTCTACATTTATTATTGGAAATAACAAGTGCAAGTCATAGTTAAGGTGTAGGCCATGTACACATGTAACATGCCTACCCATAATGCATGCTGTGCATGTTTGGTGTAAGAGCACGCAATTCTCACTAATGTGATTAGCAGCCTCAAACACATGCAATACCCAGACCATCTCAAACAAATGTGGCTAGACTGTAGTGACCATTGGATAGGCACAGTTGATACTCAACATCCACATAACATACACATCTATATCATACAAAGAGCATTTTAACATGCTACACATAAATGATTCCCAAACCTTCTGTAAAGACACACTCCAGTATCCAAAACCTCATCCACACATTACACAGAATATACCTGAGGGGTAGAGGCCTATCCTGGGGCATTTAAACACCCTGCAACACACTATACATTCATGTCAGGGAATGCTCCTTATTGACCTCCTTACAAAATCACGTAACAACTGGTTGTGAAATGGTGAATTTAGCCAAGGTAGTACAGTTCCAGCACAGCATGATTTGTGCTGGTTTGTGAAACATTTGTAGCCTTGAGTGACCACCTGATGCCTCATGATGATGGCCTATAGTACTATACCCCATCCAGTTATTGTAACCACAGTACTACACATAGCTGTCATTGCTACACACCATAATGATGCATGTGTGCACACATATGCTTCTGTAAACAATATGCCTACCAATCACCATTTGCACAACTGATGCATATATGTCTTGTGATGCTATTGAGTGGCTAGGTCATATGACACATATTGGGCATGTGTAGTGTTTAAATATACAGTCGTGTTTTAGCATGCCATGTCATGGATGAGACTGGTATGTCCACAATATGATCTACACTCACCATAAGTACCGCACATTGGGTATGTGGCCGAATGGTATTCTATCAGTTATCCATGCACCACTGATGATGTGTGAATACTCATCATGCATGTGCTAAAAACGTTTCCACAATTAACATGTGTCCACAATTATTTGCTAAAAACACAGAGGCTGTAATCAGCACTGGATACAGATCTGACACACAGATACACATCCAGCAATGGTATGTGCACCTGTGAGTTATGGTGCACAGTACATCACAGGGTTATGAATACCTGCACAGCAATGTTTTGTCCATGTATGCATTGTGTTCCAGGGGGGCGGCCATCACCTAATAACAAAACACATCCATCAAAACCATGTATACTGTTAATAACAAGGATTGACTACACTTGCACTGCATGCTGTTGAGCAACACATGTTCTGCATGCTGACAGGTGTGATAATGGGAAGGTGGCCTAATGGCTAAGTTGTTTGCCTTACAAACACAAGGTGCAGGGTTTGATTCTCACAAGGGATAATTGGCTAGGCTTAAAATGGCTCACAAGAGCAGTTAGCTTAGTACAAACCTATGAACCTATATGACTGTTTTGCTTGTGATACTGTACTCCACCATCACCTGCAATTGTGTATGTTCTGTGATTGCTGGTGTTGTGTGTGTCTGCTTTCGGGAGGAGTGTAGTTTTGTGTGTGTGTATGTGTGCATGTGGTTTGAAGTCATGTTCAGGTCTTAAAGTGTGTTTCCTGTTTTCCTCTCACAGGTGGTGAGGTGGGGCTGGTTCAGTACAGCAGGGAACCTGATGTCATTGAGACAGACAGTGATCATGAGGATAGGTGTGTTGAGGCACAGGCAGGTTTGTGAGGGTCTGTTGCTGGGCCACCAATTGACAGTACACAAGTCTCCACCCCATCCATGCACACAGTCATACTGCCTGTACATCCATCATCACCATTGCCCTTAGCTGAGGGACAGTGTACAGTTGGCACTGGCCAGGACAGTGTGGTATCTATGGCACATGTATCAGGACACAGCAGCCATAGCCAGATGTCTGGAATGGTACCACGTAGGCAGATGCTCAGAGGTTCTCGTCAGAGCACTGCTGGTCATCATGCCCCTGGCGGACGTGCCACACCTCTTTCTTCCATACACATGTTCCAGGCTGTCATGGAGGCACAGACATGAATGGAGCAGTACACCAGACAGGGGCTAAGGGCACAGAGGGCTCATTACACCTCTGTAAATGACAGTATCTGTGACCTAGCAGGTGCCATACATAACTACACTGAGGTCATTGATAGACGTTGGGGTGAGACACTGGATGTCCTCCACAATGTCATGCCCATGTGTCAGGACAGTGCGGGATGGTTGAGACATCGACGTGGATGTATGCCAGCAACATCACCAGCTGGGGGTCGCCGTGGATGTCCAGCAAGTCACAGCCGCTCCCGTACTGCCAGTACCAGCCCCAGCAATGTTGGCGGGGCTGTCCATAGACCATTCAAGCAGACCACGTGCACGTGGCTCTGGCCAGTCCCTGCAGGGACCTGGATCCAGTGGACATTTGTCAACCTCTGAGGATAGTACCCAATCTGGATTAGTACCTGATACTGTCTGTAGCACCCCTGCCAGGCACAGGTTCCGTATCTGTGGCCAGAAATGGTGATCTGTAATGCCTGCCAGGTACAGTCTGTAGCTGTCTCACAAATCCCCGTATATGGCAGCCACATGGTGGAACTGTGTGCATGCAGACACACAGACATAAACCAGAAACCTATGGCAAACACATACCCGCACACATGACATCAACATTGGCCCATAACAGTACTCATGGCCCTCACACACATACTCACACACACATGTTGATTGTATGGCTCAGTGTAGGTCTCTGGCAAACCAACAACACACCCTGTGCATATGATGAAACCTGTGCCAGCTCCTGTCATATGTAACATTGATGCAGGAACAGGCTAACATGGTGCTGATGCACTGGGTGACTTTAATAAAGTATAGCAATGGTTGGATGTGTAGCATGTTGTCAGCAGTAAAGTGTAATGATATCCTTGAAGGTGTAGCTGAGCAGGCATGATGCATTAAAGTTGTAATTAGCAATGTTGTATTGTTTTCACCAGTGTTTATTCCAATTGTGTTTTGTTTGCCAATGTGCCACTTGGCTGATGTGTGTAGTTGTGTCAGCATGCGTTATACCGTGGACAGTGTGTGGGGTGTGTGCAACACAGGTTTGCAGGTGTCCATTTGTGAACATGGTGGAGGTGCACTATTGGCATGTACATGCATATTTGACACATTGGCAGGGTGACATGCCCTGTATTGGCCAGAGTTAACACTCCATAGTTTCTACTGGTTGCCAGTATGCATTGTACTACACACATTTTGGAACTTGAGTACGTATGTGTGTGTATGACACAGGTTGACACTGTGCTGTGGGTGATGCTGTTGTTGCTATCTGTCATTGGTTTGCATTACTAAGGTTAAAACTATCCCAGCTGCATAATCCTTTAGTAATGCACACTGTTCACCTACAGGGTTGCATGGACCGTGCTATCACAAACACAAGAAATACTCACTTATACAGTAAAAGTGCATTAGTCTCATGGACCCCTACCATAAACTAAATATATAATAGAAGGTGTGAAGTTGTACCTAAAAAGAGTTACATACCAAGAAGGGATAATCTTTCTGGTCTGTATCATTGGGAAAATACAAGCCCTCATTAATCATACAAGGCAAGCTTCAAAATACAAATTGGCAAGGATTACAAAGACAACACTAAAGCTATCTTTAGTGTTGTTTATAAACTAGATGATAAATCTCAGATCGGGTCAGAGTTAATGTAAATGGTCACAAAGTACACTTATCTGAATGGCATTACCAATATCTTGTCAGACAGTTTGAATTTGGATTTCACCACCCTGTCGTTACACAAGGGCCACATTTCCAGACCTGAAGAATGTAAAACCTGATGACCACAGACACTCTAGTTAAAACATCTCTTTACCAAAGTCCAAACCAAAGTGGCAATGGTACTGGACAGTGTCCCTGGCTGTGTCATACATAAGCTGGCATAAGAAGTAACCACTCACCTAAACACTCTGTTCAGATGCAGCCTCTATACAGGTTACATAATTGTGGAATTACGCACAGTAATGGTGTTCACAGTCCACAAGTGTTGAGCTACAACTTCTTCTTCTTCTCCTTTCGGATGCTCCCATTAGGGGTCGCCACAGAAGATCATATGTATCCATTTCTTCCTGCCCTCTGAATCTTGCGCTGTCACACCATCCACCTGCATGTCCTCTCTCACCACATCCATAAACCTCATCTTAGGCATTCCTCTTTTCCTGTTACCTGGCAGCTTCATCCTTAGCATCTTTTTTCACAATATGTTCTACATCCCTCCTCAGCACATGTACAAACCAATGTAATCCTGCCTATCTGGCTTGGTCTGCTAACCTTCAAACCTGGGCTGACCCTCTAATATACTTATTCATAATCCTGTCCACCCTCGTCACACCCAGTGCAAACGTTAACATAAATTGATTAAGGGTAGAGCTATAACAGATCCTGGAAACTCTCACCCTATAAGCCAGACAAATGTTATCTGGAAGGCTATGGAGCACAGCATTATGGAACTCATTAACAGTACTGCACCATACACACTTAGGTTCTCTAAAGGCCAGATCATGGCTCCTACACCTAGTAGACTTCAAGCCAGTTAACAAGTCTATAGGTGAGGGAGGGGTGGTCCACACAGCCAAGCTATAGCTCACCCAGCAAGTCATACCCATCCCACATTCTGGTATTATACATAACCTCAACAGACTGACCATAAACGACTGTTAGATGATGGATTGACAACTGACACACAGATGTAGGACACACAGTAACATTTGCAGCCTCCATGTACAATTATATGCCAGTAACAAGTGGTATTCACCTGCACTCAGTCCTGGGACCACTCCTGTTTGGCATATAGTTTTCTTAGGTACAGGCAAACACAGTAGGGATATGTCTGCCCATGTTTGATGAAAATGCATACTGTGGGCTATACTTTATTCTCCAGATGACACATACATCCTCCAAAAGGGTATCATAGAGACAGATACCTGGTGTCAAAATCATGCTGTAAAGCTATAAGCCAAAGAAAGCATAGTTATCCACTTTTAGAAAACAAAGTATCCCCAGAGTACCACATAGGTAGTAGCCCCAAAATGTGGAACAGGTACTAATGTATACATAGAGCCATGTGTTTAGTCATCTCTCCTTTGATAATCACATCACCAAAGGGTTTTGAAAATTCCTCTGTGGAGCACATAAGCAATAAAGGGTTTGCATGCAGATCAACAGAGGTTGTTGCACACCTATAATGATTAGTCATCTTTGCCAGACTTTGCTTGCTTTGGAACAGGATTCAAATATATTTCAAGCATAAGCCCTCACTCACACTCTTCAATAGAAACCGTGATGAGTGAATGTGAAACAGAAGATTTAGCCCAGGGATCACTGCAGTGGCTAAGCTTGTCACAAGCATACAGAAGTAACCTAAGGTCTGGAAAGCGCCAGCACACTCTAGCAAGGCTAACAGATACTTTCATGGAGAAATTGATGTCACATGTATGTATATGACTTTGCCCCACAGCTACCTTACATGTGTTATGCACATTCAGTTGTCATTGTGATATGTAATACACTAGAAAAATCAAAACCCACTCCACATTGACCAACGGTGTCACACACTCTCATACACACAGTTTGCAAGTGTGGGGTTCAAACTCCTATCTAACTACATTATAATACTACAGCAGTACGCATTCACATGACACTCTATACACATTACTGGGATTTCACCTTCCCACAGGTGTATTTGTAGGATGGTGACATCATCAGACTTGACAAAGATGAGTATATCACTTTTAAGGGGTGTGAGTAGTCTCCAAAAAGGTTGTTCTCTCCCCAGGGAGAGACAGACACACACACAGTTGGCAAGTGGGGGATTCAGACTCCTACTTAACATTTTGATACTACAGCAGTACACATTTACATGATGCGCTATACACATTACTGGAATTTCACCTTCCCACAGGTATATTTGTAGGATGGTGACATCATCAGTCTTGACAAAGATGAGTATATCACTTTTAAGCAGTGTGAGTAGTCGCCAAAAAGGTTGCTCTCTCCCCAGGGAGAGACAGAAACACACACACACAGTTGGCAAGTGCGGGGTTCTTAATCCAAACTAAGTACTTTTTTACACTTCAGCAAGCAATATGGAGTTACAGGATGCAATACAGACATTAGTCGCTGACAGTATGCCCAAAGGTTTTTTTCACATTTGCTAACCTCAATAGGCTTATCATACTAGGTGTATTGTGAGTGCATTGTATGCATAGGCCATAACCATATCATATATGGGATGATGCACCACAAGCTGGCACACACAGGGTCAAACTGGAGGCTAAGCTCTATCAACCCAATACTGGAAAATACAGTCAAGAGGAGTAGGGTCATACAAGCACAGCACCAACAGTCACATAGACCTACAATATAAGTACTAGCAAAACACACACATAAATACACATTAACATACCCGGAGAATACATATATTAATCTGAAAAAGAGAAAGTGTCCTCCTAAGCAGACAAGCAAGCAACATGCACCTCCAAGCACATGCCAGAAAACACATAATAAATACACCAAAGCAGTGTGCCTCACAACAGGCCCTAAGGCAAAACAACATACCCAACACACTAGTAATAGGTGACTCCATAGTCAGGCACACAGATGTTCCACTCACTAGGCTGGACAAGGGGAAGGTTACTGTCAGTTGTCTGTCAGGTGCTATGATCCACCACATAACACAAGCACTTACATCACTCCAGAACAGGTACGTATATGATGCGTTCTTTGTACATGTCAGTGTGAATGATCTGAGACATACCTCCCAGGACAACATACAAGAGATATATAGTAGCTCTATGATCATGTAGCCCAGGCTGGTATGACCCTGACCTTGAGTAGCATCTTACCTTCACCTACATGATACTGCAATATAACAGAAAGATGATAAACATCAACAATTGGCTGAGCTTCTGGTGTCATTGAAAGGGGATCCAGTCTCTGTCTGCCTGGGATGACATGATAGACAAGCCTCGTTGCTTCGCTAGAGATGGTTTGCACCTGTCACCCCTATGCTTCTGAATACTGGCCAAGGCTCTTGCTGTCCCCATGTTATCTTTTTTAGGTAAGGCTCAGAGAACAAACCAACCCCCGTAACCAACACAATTAACCACAAAGTGAGCTAAATGCTGCTCAATGCCAGAAGTCTCAGCCTCCAAATGCACACACTCGAAGCACTCCTCAGTATGGAGTATATTGATATATGTGCAGTAACAGAAACCTAGTTCAAGGCTTCAGAGAGCACACCAGCACTACCAGGATACTATTCATTCCATACCTTCCAGCATCAGAACCTGGATCATAACACATAGGGCGGGGATGTATCCATATTCATGAAGGATACCGACACCTCTCTCTACATGCTCTCTACAGGATATGTACCCATAGAATGTTGCACAGCAAAGTTCTTCCCACTCCACAGGGGTGGGGCCACAAATGACCCTTGGCATTCATGCTCTATGAACCTGACGAGTCTGATCTGCAAGGCAATGGAGCCAATCATAATGGAACTCAACCATAAAGATATTGGGAACCTTCACACAGTTGAGCACACCCAGTTTGGCTTCGTCAAAGGCAGATCATGCCTCCTGATCTGGGTGGAGTTCTTTGAGACAGTAACCCAGGCTACAGATGATTGAAAGGAGCTCCATACAGCCTACCTATACCTTGCTAAGGCCTTTGACACCATTCATGAGTCAGGTATCATAGATGAACTCACCAACTGGGCATAAATCCATACATCACAAGATGGATTGCAGACTGGCTCACATATAGATCCCACAAATTAAGAGTTGCTGGCTACATGTCAGACTCTAAACCAGTAACAACTGGTGTCCCCCAGGGTTCAGTCCTGGGGTCCCTCCTGTTTGGTATATACTTCTCAGAAGTACATGCCAACACAGGAGGGTTGTGATTGACTAAGTTTGCTGGGAACTGTAAAGTGTGTGCCATAAGATTCCCTGGATGACACAAATATTCTTCAGAGGGGACTCTATGAGACAGATGTGTGGTGTCAGAATCATGGCCTCAAGCTCAATGTGAAAGAATGCATAGTAATCCCCTTTGGGAAAAACAAAGTACTCACAAGCTACCACATAGGTGTTACCCCCTAAAAACTGATGATGTAATAAGGGATCTGGGGACACAAGTAGATAGTCATCTTTCCTTTGACAACCATGTTGCCAAAGTGGTTAGGAAATTCTGTGTGGCCCATCTAATCAAGAAAGGGTTTGCATCAAGATCAAAAGAGGTAGTGGTGGCCCTCTACTCTTAAGTCATCAGTCCCATCATTGAGTACGATGCACCATTTTGGATGTACTCGACTAGGCAGATCCAGCAGCTGGAGAGACCACAGAGGTACCTCACCAAGAGGATTACTGACCTCAAACAGTTGTGTTATGCAACACAACTGGAAAAACTGAATCTGTTCTCTGTTGCATACCGCCTACTCAGAGGCAAACTCTGCCTAACATACAGAGCCATGTCCAACACATAACTGTTGAACATGCTCCTTCTAAGGAAAACAAAATTGAGGTGCACTACACACTCCAGGGATACGAACCTCATCACAACAATGAATACAATATGCTGGAGGGATATAGTACCATCCCAGAGACTTGCCTTACTGTGGAGCAGAGTCCCAATGTACACAAGACAGAGCCCCTCGCTGACACTCTTCAATAGGAACCTTGATGAGTGGATGGGAAACAGACAATTCACACTGGGGATCACATCAGAAGCCCCACTAGATAGGGGCTTATGGTACTAACTATTAGAACTAGGGCTTAGGAGACTAACCAATGGGGTGGTGAAAGCTGCACAACTTGCCTAGGCTAATATATGCCTTCGTGAAGATAGTGTACTACATACCTATGAACCCATGGGACAGGTACATGTCTACAGATAGTAGATATGTACTTCATTATACAGTCATGTTTTACAGCAGGCACATGCGCCACATACTCTGTAATGCTTACAGATACTGGTGGCTATTATGTAGAGTGGGTGAGATGTGCACCTCATGTCTTTTGTGCCATTGGGATGTGTGCTGGATGGGACAGTCCTGGATGGCTCCTTGTCATGGTCACCCTGTTACACACATCTCTGCCCATCCATCTTTGGCTTATTATACTGTGTTCCCCCTACATATATAGGTACATAGGTAGGTAATAGGCTATCTGCCAGAAGGCATATTTTAGTATGGCCAGAGTGTGCAGCTATCACCACACCTGGGGCTAGTTCCCTATGCCTCTGTGTAGTAGAGCTGATGAAGTGATCCATGGTGTGAAAGTTCAGTTTCACATACACTCATCAAGGTTCCTCTGGAAGAGTGTCAGAGAGGGGCTCAGCTTAATGTAGGTTGGTAGCATGTTCCAAAGCAAGGAAAGTCTGTGAGTTAGTAATGTATCTCTCCAACATGTTCTATTTATTGTTGTGATGATTATATCTCTAGAGCATGTGGCACAGTGAGCTTGGGTTTACTTTAGATAGAGCATGTACATCAGTTCTGCATTGGACATGGACCTGTATGTTGGGCAGAGATCACCAGAGTAGACGGTATGCAACAGAGTACATATTGAGTTACTTCAGTCTTGTTGCATAGGGCAACTGTTTGAGGCCAGTAATCCTCTTGTTGAGGTACTTCAGTGGTCTTTCCAGCTGCTGAAGGTGCCTAGTCAGATACATCGCATATTTTTGTTGATCTATTCCCTATTCTATAATCTTCTAACAATGACACTTCTTGTCTTAATTACTTTATAGTTTTCTCTATTCAATACATTCATGACAGCATTTGATTTCTCCCCTTCCTTTCTCTTACTGTCCCATGTTTTAGTGGTAAGACTTTATCTGTTATTAATTTAGCTGCACAGTAGTATATCCTTTTTATTTCTGTTATATTGCATGAACCTTTATGCACAGTTCTAATTACTGTTTTCATTTGCTTTATCATATGTCTGACTTTTTGGGTTTTATTGACTTTCTGTAGTCTATTTCTTTCATTGATCTGTCCATCTCTATTAAATCAAGTGACTCTTCTCTTTCATCATTTTCTTCTAAACTAAGAGCACCTTCTTTATTCTTCATTTCCTGTGGGCATTCTACAGAAAGTTCCAGAGAATCTTCCTGTGCCACATTCTCTTCAGTTTCATCCTGTGTCATCCATTGCTCTTTCGTATGGGAACTCATTGGCCTATCACTCCACAGCATTGACTGCGTAAGATCATAGGACAGATTTCTAGGCTATCAACCCAGAGGTCGTTTCAAACTTATCTATTTTGTCCCAATGTAATACCATAGAAATGTTAGTTAATACCCAAGATTGCATTTAGTAATGGCTGCCCATGTCCAGAAGGTTGTAGGTGCAATCTCCAGTAAGAATTTATGGTGCACCATCCACTCATCCTGATTCCTCTTGAACAGTGTCATAGAGGTGCTCTGTTTCACATGAATAGGTAGCCTATTCTAAAGATGCAGCAGTCGCTAGGAGAGAAATGTATTCCTTCAGAATGTCCTATTTAAGTTGAGAGGCATATTTAGGTCCCTGGAATGGGTAGTCCTAGTCCTGTTTGATTTACGGATATGGACCAAGTACATTAGGTTTGGATCTGGGATTGCTCTATAAGCCAGGCATAAGTCTCCCCTAAGAATTCAATATGATACAGAGTACAGTGACAGGGACTTTATTCAGTCTGTGTAAGGCAGATGCTGGAGTCCCTTGGTCTTCTTTGTTACAAACCTCTGAGGTCTGTCTAATTGCTGCAGGTGCTTTTAATGGTACATGCTGAACAGGAAGTTATACTCAATTATGGGCTGGATTAGTGCCAAGTATAGAGGGGTTATAACCTCTTTTGCTCTTGAGGTGATGCCTTTCCTAATCAAGTGTGCTACATAAAAAGCCTCCCCTACTACAGTAGACATATGTTGGTCAAACTTAAAGGTCACAGTCAATTTGTGATCTCAGTTTCCTTGCCATTTTGTCAGTACTTAGGATATTGTTGTTGATTTGATTGTGTGAAGGGATATTGTGCCGAATGGAATGATGGTACATTTCTTTGCATTCAGTTTGAGAACGTGGCTAAGACACCAGTAGTTGGTCTGTGTAAGACCCTCCTGGAGTATACTGACATAATTTGGGGATTCAATAATTGCTCCCAGTTTGCAGTCATCTACAAACTTGGTCAACCACAACCCCTTAGTTTTGACTTGAACTTCTGAGAAGTATATACCAAATAGTAGGGGGCCCAGGACTGACCCCTGTGGCACCCCGCTGGTAACAGGTTGCTGGTTGATGTAGAGTCACCCACTTTAACAGTGTGTGTTTGGTTTGTGAGCAAGTTGGCAACCCATCTTACAATGAAGAGGTTTACATTCAGTTTGCTAAGTTTTTCAGTAATGCCTGAGTGTGGGATTGTGTTGAAAGCCTTTGCCAAGTTGAGGTATACTTTGTGTACAGATTTGCCCTCATCAATGGCCCTGGTCACATTTTCAAAGAAATCCACCAGATTTGACAGGCAGGATCTGCCCTTGAGGAAGCCGAATTGGGTAGGATCCAGGGTTTGGAGGTCACCTATGTCTTTATTTATGAGGTCCATAATGATGCGTTCCATGGCCTTACAGATGCGGCTGGTCAGGCTATGGGTCTGTAATTCCCTGGGTCTGTTGCTAGGCCACCTTTGTGGAAGGGAGTAACTGTCACCGTTCTCCATTCAGCAGGAACAAAGCCTGTGGTTAGACTGTGATTGAAATGCACACTTAATGGTGATGCTAGTTCATGTTTTAGTCTATTTAGAAGACAGCCTGGGATGCTGGGTGTTTTTTTACCTTGGATAGGGCTTTGATGACCCGTTCTTCAGATATGTAGGGTGGGGGGTGGTGGTGGAAGAAGGTTTGTGACAGGTATGGATGAGATAAGGGAGTGAAATATTCACCAAACCTATTCGCTAGCAGGTTTGCTATCTCTGTGGGGTCAGTGTGTGTGTGTGATACCATTGGCTACTAGTTCTGCACATTCTTGTGTCTTACCTTTTAGGCTATGTACATAGCTGTAAAAGGCCTTGTGGTATCTTTGGCTGTGCTTGCTAAGCATTTCTCAAAAAAGCCCTTAGAGGATTTGACAAGTTGTCTTATTTGCCTGTTGAGGCTGAGGTGGGTGCTTTCCTTTGTTGGAGTCTCACCTTTGTTTTCTTGGACAGCAACTTTTAACATTTATTGTAAAGTTTGTTGATGCTGGATGTCCGCCATGGTGGCTTGCTTTTACTTGGGGCTCTGGCTTTGATTCTTTGTGGTACAGCCGAGTCTATACACTTATACAAGTGATTGTACAGGGCTTTAGTGTAAGCTTCGGTGTCGTTACCACTTCCAGCTGGTGGGTGGGGCTTGTAATACATTTGTACCTTCACTTAGGAGGGTATAATTTTCCTTGGTGAAGTTTTTAGTCTGATTAAGCCCTTTGTGAGTTCTGGTGTTAGAATCACCTTGAAGATGACTGATTTGAGGTCAGATTTAACTAATGAGGGCCCAACAGTTGCGGTAGTGTATCTGTTTGACATGTTACTTAGGAAGAGAGCTAGTATGTTTGTCCCTCTTGTCCGGGTATGAACAATTTGTTCTGGGGCATTTAAGTTAACAGGGTCAATGAACTTTTGTGCTAGTGAATTAGGGCTAGCATAGGTTGATGGCGGGATAATTGAAATCTCCCATAACCAGAGTGTTTGGTAATAATTGGATTGTCTACAGTTTGATCAAGTAGGCTTCATGTATGTTATGACTCATGGAGGGGAATCTATCACTGGCTATGACTTGGAAGGGGGTCTTAACCACCGAAACCTGAATTTGGAATAATTCCATGGAACTGTCCAGTCTAACTAGATGGGGGGTGAATTTTTCTCTAATATAGATAGAAACAGTGCTTCCTTTCATCCTCATACTTTCATTTTGCAGTCTGAAGGTTCAGGTGGCATTGTAGCCATGCATGGCCAGGGTAGTCTCTGAGGCCTTGAACCAAATCTCTGAGGCCTTGAACCAAATTTCTGTGACTGCACAGACATCAACAGCTGCCAGTGATAGAAGTGCTTCCAGGGTGTGCAGTTTTTGATTTAAGTTCCTAGCGTTTAGCAACATAACCCTTATTTTGTTATGACTGGCAAATTTCATATCAGTAAGGCTGTTTTCAAGATGTTGCCTAACAAAGGCACTATGGGGGAGGCAAAAGCCTTTTCCAGCAGCCAAAATCCTAGAGGTGCCAAGTGCAAACCGTCTTTAGCAAAGCAGCGAGGTTTGTCGACCATGGCTTCCCAGGCTGACAGGAACTGGATCCCCTTTGAATGACTCCAAAAGCTAAGCCAGTTATTGAAATCAATCATTTTTTTAATACTGTGTCATCTTTCTAGGTGAGGATATTATGCTGCTCAAGGCTAAGGACATATATGCTTGGACATGGGATAAGAAAGCTCAATCATGTCTGTCTTCATATAGTCCAGTGAGGTACATCTCAGGTTGTTCACTCCAATGTGAACTATGATAGAGTCATAATGGTACTTGTTGCTGAGAGACCTGAGTGCATGCGTGATCTGACGAATTCTGGCACCGGACAAGTAGCTGACCTTGACTTTCTCCTTGTCCAACTTGGTAAGTGGGAAATCCATGTGTCTCACTATTGCGTCTCCCATGACTAGAACATTTGTTTTTTTGGAGTGCTATGTCTTACAGGCTGGGTAGGTGAGACACTGTTATTGCTATGTGTTATGGGTGCTGTAGGAACTGTGCTAGTTATTGCAGTTTTTTGTTTTGAAGGTCTCTGGTGTTTCAGTAAGTTTTTTGAGAGAACCTCGGTGTATGTTAATTTTTGTGTTAGATGCATACTATGTGTATGAGGAGTGGTACTATATGCATGAGTAGTGGTGGGTGAGTTAACAACCTCTTCTGCATTACTGTTTTCCTGCAAGAGAGCATGGATTCAAGATTCTTGGTGTAGCTACATCTCTACCACTCTGTACTAGAGTGAGTTATCAGTAGAGGGTTGTGGGAATACATTAGGCAATTGCATCAGATTTGCCACAGTTTCCTGTTCCTTCCCTTGTTGTGCAACTCCAACTGAGCTTCTGTACTGGTTTCCTGTGGAAGGCTCCAAAATACCTTCATATGGCAACTGAGATGATGTTTCCCACTCCACTGGTTTCTCCTTAATTTGGAGATCCATTGCTCAAGCCTGCCGTGATGTTATCAGATTTAGATTTTCTACACTAAATCCTTCACTTTACAGTTAATCCATAACCCCAGTTTCTATTTCTTTAACTTCTCTGTTGTTAAGTACATTATGCATGTATATGTCCACAGACAGACAGGTACACACAGATAAGCACACTCACACCTGTATCAATCGATATATTAGTATATATATATATATATGTGGTGTGTGTGTGTGTGTGTGTGTGTGTGTGTGTGTGTGTGTGTGTGTGTGTGTGTGTGTGTGTGTCCACATAAACACATGTATATCACTCTATATAGTGTTTATATACACTCACACATGCACACACACATGCACACAAATATATATATATATATATATATATATATATATACATATATATATATATATACATATATACACGCGCACACACACACACACACACACACACACACACACACATATATATATATATATATATACACACACACACACACACACACACACACACACACACACACACATATATATATATATGCACACACACACACACACACACACACACACACACACATATATATATATATATATATATATACACACACACACACACACACACACACACACACACACATATATATATATATATAGCAAAACAGGAGGGCAATGACTAAAGAAAGTTAACCACTGGAGTGCAGCAAGTAAAAATTAACAAACAAATTCTCCTCCAAGTAGTTCACAGCAGATGTAAAACACAAATTTTAATGACAGAATAAAATACAGATAAGTGCTTTCGCAGTAAGCTTCATCAGACCTAAAATGCATTTCAAAGCTACAATCTTAAAAGTACAGAAACAGTCACAATCAACAAATCAGGACAAAGTGCATCCAGTATTATTCGCTGCCATAGTAACTACACAAATGTATGTTTAAAGCTACTAACACTCTATATCACATAAAACCATGTATGGTGTACAAAATCAAAACAGATGTAAGTATAAAAATCTCAAAGAACATATATATGTAGAAAATGCATAGATACCGAATAAAATATATCTAAAAATAATGTAGCGGGGAAATGTACATACAGCGTACTTCTTTTTCAAAGGTCTTGCTCTTAAAGTGGGTTGTTTAGATATACTGTCATTCAACCCAGGGTAGTAGTGTGCTGGTAGCAAAAAAATCCACTTAAGTTCTGCCTGATAAGTTCTGTTCACAGTGTCTCCCTTGTTGATGTTATCATAAATTAACTCTAGTACTACAAACCTAAAGGAATGTTCCATGCCTGTATTTTGTATATGTTTTGCCAGTGCACTATAGCTCATACCCTTACATGCACAGTGTAAGTGGTCACAAATGCGCTCTCTTAGGCGCCTATTCTTTTTGCCAACATAGAACAAACAACAACCATTACATAATGCAAGACAGACTAGATCCTTGGAATGACAGTCAGCTAAGGACAGATGTGAAAAATTCCTGTTATTGTTGGGATGTATGAAGGACCAAAACAAGTCAATATACATACAATAGGAAGAACTGTTACATCTCCTCATCCCATAACCAGATGTAATCCTATTTAGTTGGTTAGTTGATCTGGGATAACATAACTTATGTTTTAATGATTTCTTATTCTTGTATCCAAAAGATGGTTTAGCACCAGCAATCCTATGTATGTCCTGATCTGTGTGTAATAGTGTCCAGTGTTTATAAATAGTATCTCTAATTTTCTTGTCATCACTAGAGTATGTTAACCCAAAGAAGACCGTACTTCCTTGGTCATTCCTATTATATTTGGTTGTGATGTCATCACATCCAAGTTGTGTCAGAAAGTATGGTCTCCCAGTATTTACCCTATCAGCCCTAACAGTATCATGTATTCTATCAAACTCTTTGGCATCATAGCCCCTAGAAATAAAATCACTCTTCATTTTCAAGAGCCTTCTCTCAAAGTCCTCACTCCTATTGTGCAAACAGCTAGTACGCAGGCCTTGGCTATTAATGTGTTTTTAAAAATATGTTGTAGATGCATACTCTTTCGATGTACATAGGTGGGCCTATAACAATCTTTCCTGTATAACTGAATATAGAAAGTACCGTCTATACTGCTATGTTTTTTTAGATATGGAATGTGGTGCTGCTCCAGGAGACCAGATTAAACTTAAAAGAGGGAAGGAAGACTATGATCTTGGAGTATCCCAAGGGTGAAACAGACCAATAAAGCAGGGAAGGCAAAAGTGGAGATGCCACCTTTTTAGAAGGATTATGTATAGTAACTGAAAGGGCATAGAAAATAGGGGAGTGGGGAGTGGATCATTTAATAAATTAAAATAAATGCAGGGAGATGGACAACAGAGGACCTGCTGTATCCACCAAACATGTTTTATGAGGAATGAAATCAGATGATAAGAGATGAAAAGGAAATCATCAGATTTGAATTCAATCTTGCACTGGATCCCAATATACTTATCAAAAGAAAGTACAGTAAAACAAAAGAAAGTACAGTAAAACAAAAGAAAGTGCAGTAAAACAAAAGAAAGTGCAGTAAAAAGACAAAAAGAGATTTAAATAGGGACGTGACAAAGAAAAGTGAAAAGTTATATGGAGAGAAAGACACCTTGAAATGAGAGAGTACATGTTTCCAGAAACTGCTTGAATCAAGTCAATAGACTGGGAAAATACAAGGATGAAACTACAAAAATGAAGGAAGAGATGGAAATATAGGAGAGAGACAAATCAGACAATGAAGTAATAATAGTGACAATAAGGGCAGATAGGGAACAGGGGGAGGAATGTGCTGGAATTGGGAAAGCTGCAAGTTGGAAGATCAGGAAAGAAAGCAACAGCTGTCAAAACTGATGGTGGGGATAGTGGAGGGGAACGCAAAAGGCAAGGCAAACCTACCATGTGTGTGTGTGTGTGTGTGTGTGTGTGTGTGTGTGTGTGTGTGTGTGTGCGTGTGTGCGTGTGTGCGTGTGTGTGTGTGTGTGTGTGTGTGTGTGTGTGTGTGTGTGTGTGCGTGTGTGCGTGTGTGTGCGTGTGTGCGTGTGTGTGTGTGTGTGTGTGTGTGTGTGTGTGTGTGTGTGTGTGTGTGTGTGTGTGTGTGTGTGTGTGTGTGTGTGTGTGTGTGTGTGTGTGTGTGTGTGTGTGTCTGTCTGCGTGTGTGTGTGTGTGTGTGTGTGTGTGTGTGTGTGTGTGCGTGTGTGTGTGTGTGTGTGTGTGTGTGTGTGTGTGTGTGTGTGTGTGTGTGTGTGTGTGTGTGTGTGTGTGTGTGTGTGTGTGTGTGTGTGTGTGTGTGCGTGTGTGTGTGTAATTGTATGATTAATGTATTGTCACGTCAACCTCTGCAAGCACATTGCTTCAGTTCATTAAATGGATGAAAATATACTTTTTAGGTTCCTGGTTTAAGGCTGAGGATAGTAAGTGTGATCCTCGGAACTGGAAGATGCTAAGCCTGACTATGTAGAATGACATGCCAAGTCAGATATTTTTGTATTTCGCAGAATTGCCTTTTCTCCGAAGTACAGAACTTTTGAAGTTGGAATACATAAATAGTGAGGGTGTGGGAGGTGCAACCACAAAATGCTTTACATTTCAATTGCCAAACTTCACAGGCTACTGTTAGTTGTACTTAATCATAATTACACTTTTCTACTTTCTGGACTTGTGTTATTGAGTCTCGAACTTCTAGAAGTCCGCCATATTTTTCAGGCCCACAAGTGCCCATGTTATTTTTGACTTAATGTATGTGTGTGCATGTGTGTTTAAGTGTGTGTCTGTGTGAGTGTATTTGTGGGTTTGTGTGTGTGCGCGCGTGTTTGTATGTATGTATCATCTGGCATATTGTTTACAGTTTCTCACTCGTACCCTTAAGTATGAGCATAGGATGTAGCTTTTGTATGATCCTAAACTGAGTAAAGTGTGTAATCGGAGAAATAATTAATTAATGATATGACCTGATAATAAAGACAGTGAGCACACTTACCTGATATTCAAAATCAAGTAATTAATAAGCTTGTGTGCTATGATGAACTACAATTATTGGGTTTCTACTTACAATGTTAGTCACAAGCAACTATTTGACAGATTTGCCTTGGATAATGGGAGAAGGTACTGTACCAGACCTGTTTTTCTTTTTCTCTGTAAAGTAGGCATTTTACATGAAATGTCAGATGTCCATTGGGGGATGTAGGTTATTTTTTGCATATTATCATTATATAAACTTTTTTTAAAAAATGTACATTTACACATCTAATTTCAGAACATATATTAACTCCATGGACTAATATCAGTGTAAAATTACTTCACTGTCCAGTTAGATGAAGGTAATTTATAGGCCATGAAAAAGGAGCATTAGTCAAGGTAAGGCAATGACCTAAATGAAAGCCTGAAATCTATGAATCAGAGAAATCACTATCATGGCTTAAATATGCCAGAAAGTTCCAGAAGAAAAGGAAGCACTGTTTCCTCTATGGGTTGTAGATTTCAGATGTTAGCAAAGTAGAAATGATTACATAATCCTGAGTTTATACAAGTTAACCAAATATTTCAAGAGAGTCAAGAATGTTAACGTTGGATACTATATCTATAAGCCTTTTGCATGCAGTTGCAATGTGTTAAGAATATTATTTTGTGAAATGATCATTATACATTTTAAATGTAACATTATGCCACAGCCATTTATCAACAATCTTACATATGTTAGGTTTATGCTTTAAAACATCTTTGTGTAGTATTCATATTTTTTGCACAAAATGTTAAAATCATGTGTATGCAACTGCATATGTCATTGACTTTCTTCAATGCACAATAATACAGAAATGTCAGACTAAGGATAAAGGTATCATCTTCATCTGTTTTAATGTAAATGATCAACTGATTTGTACAATGGAAGATGTATTTTAATACTGAGACACTCTGCATCTAAAAATAACTCATAATAATGCACTCATAAAAATGGAAATGTTCTCTGAAATTCAGAGATGATTAACAGGTAATCAAGCTTGATTTGAGTGCAATGGCTTGTGCAAAACAGGGATTTGTGATAACCCCTAGCCAGATCTGTTAAACTTTCTACATTACCATATTTATGTCACTAGAACAAACACTAAAATATTCTTTTTAGAAAACAATAATATTATTTAACATAGCACAGTATCGTACTGCTTGGCTAAAATATGTTCACAAAAATGTTATAAAAATAATACTGTCATATAGAACTGCCTCCATTATGAGATTATCTTGTAAATAGCAAAGTCTATAGGTTGCCAATTAGAATTTCTGAGGCAAGCCATAGACATGCTATCTTTTATTACTACTACTACTGCTTATATCTTAACATATGAAACATTTATTTTAGTTTTAACTACTCTTTGTTAAGTAGGCTTGTCAAACTAAATGCATATGCCTGTGTTCAGGTTTCATTTTGCATTTATATGAGACATGTTCGTATATGCAGTTATGATGGAGTTCAGATTCTTTGTTGGCAGCCTGTATCTCACTTATAGTAAATGGTGTTGTACTGCTAAGTTGTATGGTAAGTCAGAGCTGTAGAACTGATGGCTATGCATTGATTATTCACGTTATAAGGGGCCAAGGAGTATTGCAATCATTATTAATAGTAAGTAGACTTTGCTATTTTGTATCTGAAGAACAACCAACCTACATCTAACACAGGAAGAAGTTGGTGAACCATTCTAGAAGATTTGTTTTCAGAAGATAATTTTGATTTTATTTTCTCTAGGGATCTCACCACCCTAAGAATGCAGCATATTCTATGCTTTACATAAAGACATAGAAGGGAGTGTTCAGTCTTGGTAGAGTGTTTCAAATCAGACAGCATTGTCTTTTGCAATAGTTCTGAGAAAGCCTCCCACCTCAGGGAACCCAGATGTCCATCCCCCAGAAAAGGAGTCCCAAAGCAAAGAATAGCTCTGAAAAACATGCATTTGGGTTTGCAGCCTCCTTTTTATGGATACTAAACTATATTTTTTTAACACATGGAGTACTTCCAGGGAGGTTTATCCAATGAAATATAACACCCATTGGAGGAGTTATTGAAGGAGAAGTTGAAGACCCAGGCCTCAGCCTCCTCTAATGCAAGTGAACTAGTGATCTACACTTTTGCATAGTAAGGCAGGTGGGACCGCTTGGGCATCATACTACAGCATTATCTTGCACTGGCTTTCTTGGCGGTTACAAACAGACACCCAGGTGACATTTCTTGACCATCCATTTTTGTGGTCTTTTGATTGTCAAAATAATCAGCAGCTCCAACAGAACATGTAAAATCAGGTCAAGATTGTCAGCACTACCGGATACTAAATGCAATCTGTAATGCCATGGTTATAATAGAACACAGAGGTACTAACATTACCTTTGGTTCAGGAGAGGTAGGCAAATAAATAGAGTGCGGGAAAGAGGAAAAAGGAAATCTTCTGAGTCTAATGTCTAAAAAAGATCATGAACCAAAAGTCAGGGACCTCAGAATTTGCTAGGAGGTTGCAGTCAGTCCATGGATAGAAAGCAGTATTTGTGAAACATGCCACAACTGCTCCATTCAGGAAGTATGTAATCAAAGCCTAGTGGATTGGGGAAATAATATCCTGAGAGGAAGTCTATCCCCCTTCTTGACCTTCCCAACTCCACATTTTTACCCTTTTCAGATATTCCACCCTGAAATAAGTGGCAGGTAAGAACAAACCAATCTTGCAAGAGATCCCACCAGACCAGAAAGGCTTAGGATGTCATTCCAAATTCTTTTTTTTTTTGTCAAATAAGACAGACAAACCCAGCCCTAATTTGGATCTATGTGGCTTAAACATCTTCATACCCACAGAAACCTTTCTAATTATTATGGTGCAGTTAGTACTTCCTTGCCCATCAGAAGAAGACTGGACATGCTTTTTGGACCTCCAATATGTCAGCCTCCACATCAAGACTGCTATGGCATCCCAGCGGTGATCTGTACATTTTGATCGGATGCAGTCATTTCTCATTCAGGACTTTTCCCTTTGACCTTAACTTTGCTACTTTAGTGCTCATCAAGTAAATGCCATTTGTAGCAGTTGTATGTAGCCATTGGATGACCCAAGTCACAAAACTGGCTCCTGGCTACACTATTTGGGTAGCTCATGAACATCTGGAAATCTATTTTCAGGTGAACTTTCCAAAGTGTCACTTTAAATTCAGCTTCTGGACTTCAAAGATTGTTCCTTAAACACCTCATTCTTATTGGACATTTTGCTTCAAGTCAGACTATGTTATTTTCAGGAGTAGTGGTATACATTAATCAGGTCAGTCTGTTCCAGCAGGACCTTAACTCTGCATGGTCCATCATACAAGTTTACACATGACAGTACTTTACTGGACCTTTTTGGTCCAGTAGTTCCAGAATTTCAGTCCCTACTTTTTCCCTTTTATCAGTTTTCAAGACTTGTCAGTTGCATGCATAGTGATGTCCAAATACTGACTCAGACTAAGAAATGTGATCACTGTGTCTATGCTGTGTGAGGAGATCAGTTTTTCCAGATATAGAATGAAGCTATAATATAGTGTGAATAGAAAATGGAAGCGCCTTTATAATTACAACTGTTGCATTCAGCAGCCCACAGTTTATACTTTGGGATGCCTGTATACAATTATTAAACTGTTTAAACTATCATCTAAAGGCTCAGAACAACTTTTTACTAGGTAGAATCAACCACATTAATCCCATAGCACTGAACACATATTAGACCCCATTCTCCTTTCTTGCAGATTGACCAAACGTTTCATGGAAGCCACAATACCTAACCAAACATCATTGTTATGGGCAGGAAATGAAAAAAAAATAACCACATATGATGACAACCTCAATAGTTCAATCTGCAGATTTATTTAATACCTGATGACATTTTTTACTAAAAAATACCATCCATTTATGATATATTCCTACTAGCTATTTCTAGTTGATTTGTATTATAAAGATTGGTCAATTATCTACTTGAAAAAAATGATAACAATTCTGCCATAGCATAATTCTAAAGATAACAATCACTCTTAAAGAAAGTAATTTCCTATCAAAACTAACAACAATCCACGCTTCTCTATGACATGGAAATGAGAAACCTAAACATTCTTATAAACCAGAGTTGCAAGGTTTGCCCCCTCACAAATCAGTAAATACAAGAAAATACAGTAAACACAAGAAAACTTCATTATATGTGTGATGTCCCTCCTCTGGGCCAGTCATCTAGGAGCCTCAATCCTCAGCACTGAAACCGGTGGAGAATGTTCACTTAGAACAAAAACAGATACACACAGTAATTTCAGATGCAGCTCTCTTCACCAAGCACAATTTCCCTTAAGAGCACACAGGAAGCACACTCCAGTCCTAGGGCTGGACTTCTTCTCCAGGCCCTAAATAAGACTGCATCTTTCTGTCTGAAGAAATCAGTGCTCTGGGTCCCTGTTTCAAATAGCTGACACACACACTCTTTGAGATTTGATTTTCACACACACACACACACACACACACAACTGGGAAAAGCTGACATAGATTCACCCGCTATGCCACCTCCACTCAGGCTATAAGGTAGATTCACTGCCACCAGCCAGCTACTTTAAGGCATTTACCAGTATACTCAATTGCTCTCACTAAAATGAATACTTATACAAATGGTAGTGTTAACCAATTGGCAAGACTTTCCGGAGAGTGATGCCATAGTGACACTAAATAAATGCAAGCACTCTCAAGGGTTAAAATATTTTCTAAAAGACCAGCCACAATGAAAGGTTTAGATATATTAAATAATAAAAACACATGAGAATACTGAGTATCTATTTACAATAAACACCAGAGTTACAATTCACAGGAAACATAAAAAATAACACAGATGGAATAAATCAGACAGATACAGAAAAACAATACTTTTAGCTAATCTCACTATATTTTCCTTACTGACTAAAGAATTACTGTTCCATATTTAAGATACTTGTTAAAGCAAGGTAAGATTTAGTAGTTGAGTGGTAATGCCAGCTCCAAAACAGAGTAAGTGTTCTCTGTCACATCTCTCACTAGTATCTAAATACAACTTCAGTGCTGGCTACAAAATGACATCACATCTGGTCATCTGATTTTGTGGTTCCTACACTACCCCCCTGACTAGAAGCTGAGCCAGGATCTAGCACATATGTGTCACAATACAAACCTAGAACTTTGCAAAGGCTTATTATGGAGACTGTAAAACAATCCCAACCCTTTCTTCCTTCCTGCAGGGATTAATCAGCCAATCTCTGGCCACCCAGGGTAGCAATTAGTTCAATACTAAGGACAACAAGAGCAGGATCCCAGCCCAGACATTGCATCTCTGGCTGCATGCAGGCCTGTGAGATAAAATCTTTATGGCATAAACTAAGTCATTTAATTACAGGCTATTTTTTTCTTAAGGTTAGCTGGGCTGAGATTAACCCCTTCCCTTCCAGTGACTTCTGTTAACATATATACATTTCATTGCTACTGTGCATGAGCAAAGTGTTTTAAAACTTTTAAAGTGGGTATAGTTTTCTGATGCATTTCTTTGGTGGCTTTATCTGTGCTCTGTCATACGACTAGAGTATAACTGCCCTCAAAGGAACATTGCATAGACAATAATGACATTTCTGCAACTGCAACCAATTTTGTATGTGTTCAAGACACTGATATTGAAAAATTCACTTATGTCCTCCCGTTATTGTAACTCACTGTCAGATTATGTTTAAGACCTCTAAAACCATCACTGTGCATGTCATCATTTGTTATCTTCATTGCTTTTTTCCATTTCACTTCATTCTTGGACACTTATTTAGACTATGTGTCTCTCAGTATAAATCACATAAAGGACACTGTTTTATTAAAGCTAAAAGCCAACTGAAACTAACAGGAGTTGTAAAGTTTTGCTAATTTGCTTTTCCATGTTGGACAACTAGCATCTTTCCTCCCACTTTCATCACAAACACTGAAAATATAACATGGTACCTGATTAGCACTGTCTTTAGCAACAGGAGAAGTAACAAGGATAGATGGAATAGGTTAATTTTCAGTCCATCTTGATAAGCATTTCCACTGGACTGTCCATGAAGAGTGATCACTACTTTGACAGGCCTTCATGCTTCCAATGCCTCTGTTGAAATTTTACTGCAGTAAGACAGATTAATATATTCATGGTTCTCAATGAATGACTCAGCTGCATGCTTAAGTCATGCATTAAGAATATATGTAAAAAGACGAGTTTTGTTGTAGACTTGTACATGACTACCAAATTGCAGATATCCCCTAAATCTGTTCAATAAGCCCCAGGTGGCTATATCACTGAACTGATAAAAATAAAAACAGAGTTCAGATAAACTAATGAAAAAAAAAACTTTAATTACTAAATTGAAAGATAAGGGGCCAGATTCAGGAAGCCTCCGTGTAAGAGTTATAACTCTTACACGGAGGCTGCAGTTAAACTGTGTGATGTCAGCATGTCATGCATATGCATGAGGTGCATGAGGCATGCTGAATCACACTAGTAACTCTTACACGGTCCGTGTAAGAGAGTAGAAGCGTGTCTGTAGGCTAAGCTCTGCAAGTGGACACGCCCCCAGAAAACTAGAATGGCTGAAAGTAAACAGCCACGAGAAAGGCCATGAAAATGTGAATAAACACACTATACAACACATGCCCCGACTGGCCATCAGTGTATAAAGTGAAGAGATGTCATAAAAGTAAATGAAAACCTTTTTTTTGTTAAACCCGTAAATGTTTGCTACTGTGTGCGGGTGTGCTACTAAGCGCAATCACAGTTAGCAGTCAGTGGAAAAGGATACAAGAACTAAATATGCAAAATAAGCCAAGAAATAATAGCTTAGTGGTAGAGTACCCGCCCTATGAGTAGGCAGGCAGGGTTCGAGCCCCTACAGCAACCTTTCTTTTATTTTTGTAAATAAGCACTAAAAAGCCCCCAGACAGAATTGTACAAATGTAAATGTATTCCCTTTTGTAAAATGGAATGAAATAGAGCATATATTTTGAAGTAACATAAGAATAAAAATAGTCAGAAATGTACTGATAGCTAAGCTGCCGTGAGACAGAGTGCCCGTAGCTGAGTAGTGTTTAAAAAGCTGCAAACTGCGTGCCCGTTGCCAAGCAGCGGGTAAACAGGCTGAAACTGTGTGCAATTAGCTGAACATGTGTGTCACTAGCCAATTAAGATTTATCCCAGCGCACACCGTTTGCGCCGCTCCCACAAGCTAACTGCCAGTGCGCATCGTTACCTCCGCAAACGGCGCAGAACAGGTTTAAAGTGCTTAAAAGTGCTTTTGGCATGTTTGATTGACAGGTCTTCAACTCATTTCTGTCAGGAAAAGCAAAAAGCAGTTGCCAGATTCGAACACAGGATACCATGCACTAGAGTCAAGGAACTAAACCACCAAGCCATGACAGCAATACCTAGAAAAGCAGAAATAGCATATATATGGGATAAAACCCAGAATGGAGCATGAGAAAGCATTTTCAGTGAAGTAGATACAATTCCAAAACGGCCAATCAGATAAATGTTCGGGAAAAGCGGCATATATAAGCCCCATAGGCGGGAATAAACAGCATAACTGATTGTAGTTCAGACTTGCAGTCAGCATGAGTGGAGTAGGTGAGGGCGTTGCTTTCGAGCACAGCGTTGGGGCGTTGAGGAGTCCAGATACATGGTCTGGCTCCTTGTCCATAATCACGAGGCCCAACTCATGCAGGGCCAGGTCTCATGGGGAGTATATAGGGCTGAGGCGTGGGACCAGTTGGCTCGTGAGCTGACCAGTGCTACTGGCATTCCACGCACTGGTGAGCAGGTCCGTCACCACCATGCGGACCTGAAGAGACGCAAGCAGGACCAATTGAACCGTTGGATCCAGGAGGCCCGGCAAATGCCCAACGCCCACTACTGAGTAAGTCACATTTTACCCATGTATGTAAGGATTTCAACCAGCTGATACCATGGAGATGTGTAGTCCAATATTATTCCCTTTGTATTACAGCTGCAGGTGTCCGCTCTGCGAATGTCGAGATGCACGCCAGAAGGCTGGTGCGGCTGCACCATGCAGGTTAGTAACCCCACCCAGTACTTGTAAATAAATATTATTATGTACCATGTATCAGAACAGTGCAGTGTATTGATTAAAAGTAATATAATGTGCAAGCAGGAATTGAACGTCTGCAGGTATGGCTGCAACAAGTTCATCAGTATGCAAGTGTAACTGGAAATATAATTGATAGAATTAAACAGTGCTGTAATACAGATGTCCCATCATTAATTAAATATACTGTAACCTGCAGTATAGTCTCAAGAGTACAGCTTCAGAATCTGAGGTAGTCACATGTGAGATATATCCCTGTTGAAATGCTGAATCATGACAGAAGTGAGGCTGTTGGAAAGTGTTTGAATCACCACAGGTCTAATATGTGAACAAAGCCTAGAAGTACCAACCTGAACTGTGAAGTTGCAGAATGTATGAGAGTGACAGAAATGCTCATGTATGAATAAATAAAGTAGTAATAACCCCTGAATATATAAGCCTCAGTGTGTTTTTACAGAACTAAATGCATGTGGGAAGTACAAATTAACATCCCAAACTGATTTCAGTGTGTCTGAATCTGAATGTCTAGCTCAAAATCTGTATATGGTGATAACAGTAAACAATTTGCAGATAGAATGAATGATTATCTGACAGACTAAACAGCCATAGTTGTCCCCTGTCCTGTCATCAGAGTGTAGCAGGATGATGTATCTGATCAAATTCAAAATAAGTAGGATAGTGATGTATGTGTGACAGGTGTAGCATGACAGTCAAATAAAGATTATTTTGAAACATCAGCCTCAACTTAATTGTGTATCTATGATAAATGTGAATTAATGTTTAACATATGAATGTGTCATCACTTTCTATCCCCACCCAACCCTGTAATTCCATATAACAACATCCACTAAATAATGGTATGTGAACATTTCATTAATCATGGACATTTGTCCGTTCCAAACATATATGCATGTCTGTTCGTGCATGTGCCCTGTTCATACCTGCAAATACGATGGCCTGTTGCCATTAATCAACCCTGCATGTCGTTTGACTGTGTTTTGCTGTTCAAATAATGCATGTGATATTGATATGCCCCTTGTTCAATGGTGTCCATATCTGGGTGTTTGTTTGATGGGAATACCAATGCATGCTGTTACAACTAATCTGAATGGAATAAAATGCCACTAACCCAAACTAACATAACTACTCACAAACCTAGAACGCTTGGGAAGGCAGGTCCCAGCGGACCCACCTCTCCCACCTCAGCTGGTGACTGCACCTGGCACTAGTGCCCAGGCCGGACCCCCCCCCGGTGGCCCTGTGCCACCTTCGGGTGGAAGCGCTGCAGGGGATGGGGCCCGTCCCCCCTCTGCAAGTGTGGCCGGAGGGGTTCGTCCACTCACCCTCTTTAACATATTAACCCCTATGTCACTATGGGTATTGCACAGTGGCTCAAGGGCAGAACACACATGGTAGAATTGCTGGAGCCATGTCAGCCTCCAACCTGGTACAAGTGGTGTCCCACAAGGCAAAGCCCTAGGGGCTGTCATGTTCATTATATATTTGTCATAGGTACAGGCCAACATGGAAGTACTGTGGCTCAGCAAGTCACAGGTGACTGCAGACTCAACACCATAATCAACTCAACAGCTAACACACGCATCCTCCAAAAGGGACTCTTGCAAACACATGACTTGTGCCACAGCCATGGCCTCAACGTGAATGACAGAAAGAGTCTAGTTATCCCCTTTGTCAAACACTAAATGACCACAATGTACCACATATGTCTTAATCCAGTAAGTGCAGACCAAGGAATTATGGACCTTGGGGTACACAGGTTGATAGCATTCTACCATTTGACAACAACATGGACAAAGTGGTTAGGTAAGCATGTGATATGGGCCACGTCATCATGGGATCCACATGTAGGCCAGGGGAGGACATTGTGCCCCTTTACTCATCCCTCATCATGCCCATAATTGACTATGATGAACCTGTCGGCATGCACCTTACCAGACACCTGCAGCAACTGGGGCTAACACATATCTACCTCGACAAGGGGATCAGAGTGCTCAAACAGATGCCACATACTGACTGGTTAAAGTAGCAGCAGCTGTACTCAGTGACATACTGCCTCTTCATAGGCAATCTGTGCCTGACATAGAAGGCCAGGTCATACCCTCATGTAATGGCCATGCTGCATCCCAGAATATCCAGATCCCACCAGGATACACACTGGAAATACTTGAACTTCAGGAGTGATATACATAGGACATGGTGGAGGGGCACATTCACAACTCAGAGGCACCCTTCATTCCTGATTATTATCCCAATAGAGGTTAGGTGGACTGACTCAGTGACTATCTTCAAGAGCGATAGTAATGACTGGATGTGACATTGTAGGGTTACGCTGGGTATCACTTATGTGTCACTGTGAGAAAGAGGCACAGTATACTAACCTTGGAAAAGGGCATAGCAAGACACATTCACAATGCATGTTGAAAGGCACGCACATTCTGGCTAGGTGGATACATGCCCTGGGCAGATATCCCTGTACGAACCTATGGACCTATGTCTCTTTTTCACCATTGGCCCTATGTGCTGTCAATCACCAATGTAATCTCAATACTCCGGTAGCATGTGCAAAGGTCAGTTGTCAGTCACCTCTATGGCACAGTTGTGGAATATGTGTGTCATGTAGTAATGTCACAGCTGCCACATGTACACAGTCAACCCTATCCCCTACCCATTGATGTACACCACATGTATGAGATGGAAACACATGGCCAAACTGTAACAGCAACATACAAGTCAGTCTGATGCATGGACACATATGACTCAGTCATTGTCCATGCCACCACAGCTGATGTGGCATGTCGCTCACTGGGATACGTGATAGGGAACATGGAAGGGATCACTGAGCAAGTGACACAGGCTGGTAGACCCCTGACCTTGGTTGGCATCAGACCCTCACCAGGGATTCCGACAAATTACTGAATGCTAATGAATAAGTGTATCTACAACACCATAGCTGAATGGTTCTTAGTATGCAGTCACTGCATTGCTATGGAATACTGTCTTACCACTCCCACAAAAGGTGAGAACATGCAGCTCCTGTACATTAACAACATGTAGACTTTATGCCCCAGACCAGGTGTGCATCCCTCACTACTAGGCTGATAGCATCTACATCTCACACTGTATATACACATCCCATATGCAGCATCTGCACAGAAGACCACGGTCATAATGTTACCCTGTGCATATACCATGTATTCACATGTGGCAGGCATCACACATGGTAAATATTGAAAGTCTCAGGTACATATGTGTATTTGGCACACACATACATCATGTGTTCATTGCCATAACCGGTGTAATCAATGTCATGCATTATTGTGAGGGACAACCCACACACATGGGCATTCTGTGTGTGCACAACACACATGGCATGTCTGTAATCAAAAGCCATACATAATTGTGATATTGTTTAGAAATGGGTATGTGCATCCTGTAGTGTGTTTTCCCAGTTACCAAAAGGGATGTTTCTTTCATACATACTTACCCCCCTTCACACACACTTGCCACCTGCTGGATTCAAATCCCTACCTAACTATGTTATGACACTAGAGACGGACGCATTAGCGCAGCACGCTATTCGCATTACTGGGGAATGTCCTTTCCCCTGATATACTTGTAGGGTGCTGACATCATCAGAGTTTAGAAAGTGGAATGATCATCCTGTGGTGTGTTTTCCCAGTTGCCAAAAGGGATGTTTTTTTCATACACACTTACCCCCTTCACACACACTTGCCACCTGCTGGATTCAAACCCCTACCTAACTAAGTTATGACACTAGAGACGGATGCATTAGCACAGCGCGCTATTCGCATTACTGGGGAATGTCCTCTCCCCTGATATACTTGTAGGGTGCTGACATCATCAGAGTTTAGAAAGTGGAATGATCATCCTGTGGTGTGTTTTCCCAGTTGCCAAAGGGATGTTTTTTTCATACACACTTACCCCCCTTCACACACACTTGCCACCTGCTGGATTCAAACCCCTACCTAACTATGTTATGACACTAGAGACGGACGCATTAGCGCAGCACACTATTCGCATTACTGGGGAATGTCCTTTCCCCTGATATACTTGTAGGGTGCTGACATCATCAGAGTTTAGAAAGTGGAATGATCATCCTGTGGTGTGTTTTCCCAGTTGCCAAAAGGGATGTTTTTTTCATACACACACTTGCCACTTGCTGGATTCAAACCCCTACCTAACTATGTTATGACACTAGAGACAGACGCATTAGCACAGCGCTATTCACATTACTGAGGAATGTCCTTTCCCCTGATATACTTGTAGGGTGCTGACATCATCAGAGTTTAGAAAGTGGAATGATCATCCTGTGGTGTGTTTTCCCAGTTGCCAAAAGGGATGTTTCTTTCATACCCACACACTTACCCCCTTCCCACACACTTGTCATCTGCCGGATTCAAACCCCTACCTAACTATGTTAAGACACTAGAGACGGACGCATTAGCACAGCGCGCTATTCGCATTACTGGGAAAAGTCCTTTCCCCTGATATACTTATAGGGTGCTGACATCATCAGAGTTTAGAAAGTGGAATGATCATCCTGTGGTGTGTTTTCCCAGTTGCCAAAAGGGATGTTTCTTTCATACACACTTATCCCCCTTCACACACACTTGCCACCTGCTGGATTCAAACCCCTACCTAGCTATGTTATGACACTAGAGATGGACGCATTAGCACGGCGCGCTATTTGGATTACTGAGAGAATCCTTTCCTCCAATATACTTATAGGGTGCTGACATCATCAGAGTCTAGAAAGTGGAATGATCATCCTGTGGTGTGTTTTCCCAGTTGCCAAAAGGGATGTTTCTTTCATACACACTTACACACACACTTACCCCCCTTCACACACACTTGCCACCTGCTGGATTCAAACCCCTACCTAACTATGTTATGACACTAGAGACAGACGCATTAGCACGGCGCGCTATTCGGATTACTGAGAGAATCTTTGTCTCCAATATACTCATAGGGTGCTTACATGATCAGTGTCTAGAAAGGGGGACGACCATCCTCTGGTGTGTTTTCACATTTGCTAGGGGTAACATTTGGACCAAGTGTGTGAGCATGCCCAGTTCAGCCTTCCTGTGGCATGTTGTGTGAAAGATGTCTCATTTATCTGTGTGTGAGCATGCCCAGTGTGGGCTTTACATATGTTGAACTCTGCAGCCCATCACATTTGTGGATGAGTGTGACCTTCAACAAATACCTCCGGTTTATGGTTGTGTGTTCTGTGCCATGTTGTGTAGTTACTGTCCGAATGCTTTTTGTGTGAACAAAACTGGGAGTATACTGTGCCTGCAGGTTTTGCATGGGATACTTTGCACACAATTGTCAACATCCGTTCATACTGACCTAACACTGTAGCACTGTCTAGTGTAGTGTTTCAGTACTTTCACTGTGGCGGTCAGTATCCTGGGCTTCAGTCCTATCACTGATTTACATTTCCATAGTGTGCACAACAGGCTGGTTAAGGTCCAGTTGTGCACATCTGCACAAAGGCAGTGCCTCTACAGACCCTGTTAATTGCTGCCCCATAAGCTTAACAAGTGTAGTCTGCAAATCTATGGAGAGGATCATAATTGAGCTCATAAACAAAGATATAGGGGACATGCAGACATTGTACCCATCCCATTTTGGCTTGGTCAGGGGCAGATCATGCCTTTTGTACTGGGTTGACATCTTCAAATTGGTCACTTAGGCCATTGTTGGGGAAAGGCAGTCCATACAACCTACCTTGGCCTTGCTAACACTTTCAACACAATACCCCACTCAGGTATTGTGGAAAGCCCTCACAACTGAAATGTAAACCCATATGTCACAAGATGGGTTGCAAACTGGCTTAAGGACGGGACCCACAGGGTTAGAGTTGCTGGCACTATGTTAGACTCCAGGCTGGTCACAGGTGGTGTCACACAGGGCTCAGTCCTTGGCCACCATTGTTTGTCATGTACTTCCCATGAGAACAGGCCAACATGGGAGGACTTTGGATGACAATGTTAGCAGATGAGTGCACACTGGGCACCATAGTGGACAGTGCATCACACACAGATATCCTTCAGAAGGGACTCACAGTAACTGATAGCTGGTGCCAGGGCCATGGCCTGAAGTCAGAGTGCACAACATGTGTAGACATACCCTTCAGGAAAAGCAAGGTGACCCCAAGCTACCATATTGGTGGCAATCCTCTAAGCACAGAGGAGGTTATCACGGACCTGGGGACCCAGGTTGACAGTCGCCATTCTTCTCAGACTCACATTGCTAAAGTGGCTAGGAAGACCTTCTACATTGCCCACCTGATAAGGATGGGATTCACATCCAGATCTACTGGGTCATTGTTCCCCTGTACTCTTCAGTTATCAGACCGGTGATCAAGTCAAATGCCCTATTCTGGCTGTATCTCACCCAACATCTGCAGCAATTGGAGACACCCTGACTGTCCCCCCCCCTAAAGGATCAAGGAACCACAACAGCTGTCATATGCTGCCAGATTGAAGACACTCACACTCTATTCACTCACATACCGTCTGCTTAGAGGTGACATGTGCCTGACATGCGAGGCCATGTCCAAACAGAGATTAATGGTCATGCTCCACCTCAGACTCAGAAGATCCACCTGAACCACTAGTGCAGGTGACTGACACCTTAGCAGGGATGTATGTTGGACATGTTGTAGGGATGGAGTTATCACTCGGAGACTCTCTATGCTGTGGAATACAATCCTGGTCCATTTGAGGCAGAGCACCTTGCTGGCTGTGTTCAAGAGGTATCTTGACCTAATGCTAGTCGGAGAATGTGTTTGTCCATCAACACATTGTAAGCGTAGTTTGACATGTCATATGTCTTGTTTAGTATACTGTGCCTCTGTCTACCTGTGACATAACATTGATACCCAGGGTAAACCTCCCATCTCCCATCCACTCATTAGGATTCCTGTTGAGGGGACTCAACCAGTGTCTTTATGGACAACCTGTAGTGGTAGTTTACTCATGTGTGGGGGTGGCTTCTGTGTTTTGGATAATGCAGTACAGCCTGTCCTATATATGTCAGTGCTGGGGTTCAGTTCCCTCATGTGCATAGCTACCTGCCATTCAGATTGTACAAGGTGCAGCATGTGCATTGATTCCAGCTTGGACATGGCTTTCTACGTCAGGCACAGCTTGCATATGGGTGGACAGCATGGCAGTGTGTGGAGCTGCACTCTGTTTAATCAGAGTACACATTACATGTGTTCCAGCTCTGTCATACTCCTGGTGAGGTACTGTTGTGGACTTTACAGGTGCTGGATGTGTGTGCATGAGGTACACCCCACAGGGGCTGTTGTGGTAATTTCTACTGGTGATGAAAGATAACTGCAAAACCAGAATGACCTCCCCTTAGCTAGATGTCAGACAGCATGGACCATACAATCACAACTGGAAATAGGATTCTACACCTACCACCCTAGAACACAGTAAAGGAAAGACACTACGGCTGATGCTGCTCAATGCCCAAGGTCTCTACCTCAAGCTGCACACACTCTATGCCCTTCTCAGTATGTAGCACATTGATGTCTGTGCTGTGCCTGAAACCTGGTTCACAGTTTCTGACAGCACCCCAGCACTATCGGGTGTTACCTCATCTCATGCATTCCGGCACCAGCATCCCGACAACAACAAGAAGGATGGTGGGTGTCCATATTCATCAAGGACACCCTCACCTCATGGTTGGTGGCAACACACTATGCATCGGAGACCATCCAGGTGCCAGTGACCGTAGGCAAGACTGCTCTGCAGTTTGTAGCATGTTACATGCCACCCGCTCAAACTCAGGTACCTCACACAGCTATCCTGCAAACACTGAAGGGGATAAATGTATCTCCAAACACCATCCTACTGGGTGATTCCAACTATCCACATATAGACTGGGATCACTAATCATGCCACAACACTCTAACACAAAGGTTCCAAGAGTTCATACACTGAAATGCCATGGAACAACTGGTCCCAATCCCCTCAAGTGGAGGCAACATACTAGAACACATCATCACAAACATGGGGTCACACTGTTCAACACCAGATGTATACCCATCATTGGTGAGATCAGATCATGGACTACTCTCAGTGGGAGTCCACATCCCACCCACACCCCAGATGGGAAAAGAAACGGTGAAGACCTTGTCAAATGCCGACTTCACATTTCTGAGCACTGGTGTGGTCTCTTTCAAGGCCCCCAGGCCAGCGGACACCATTACCCAAGCCACTGTATCACTTAGAAATGCCTTCTACCAGCACCTCCAGGACTGCATGGTTCAGGCAATCCAAAATAATAATGACTCTTTGTACCACAGGCAAGCATCCAGTCTGGTGGACCCTAGCCATAAACAAGCTGTACAACACAAGGAAGGAGCTACTACACGATAGAGTGTAATCCGTATGGGGGAAGACACCCTGCTCATTGTGAGTAAAACACTGGGTTCCCCATACAATCATCCGAGGCATGTTTAGAGAGTAAACCCACTCAGGACTCCAGGGACAATCATGAGGCCTTTTTACCTATGTTTGAAACCTGGGTGGAAACTCCCAGATATGCTCAGACTTAGTTCAGAATGATGTTGATATCACTGCACCTACAGACATTGGCAACATACTGGCTGACAGGTTCAGTGCAGATTTCTCCCCTCCCCCAACTGGGGGGGTATGCACACCAGAGGATTGTAGCCGAAACATCTCCACTGCTGGGGTGGGAACTGCTCAATCCAAGGCAGAAAACACTTTATCCATGGGACCTGATGGTGTCCCCGGTTGTGTGCTCCATGAACTCAATGAGTAATTACACCCGCAGTTAGGGCAGCTGTTTAATCTTAGCCTCACCTCAGGATATGTTCCCAAGGAGTGGCATACATCAATGGTGGACCCACCTCACAAAGGTGGTGCCTCCACCAACCCCAGAAACTACCATCCCATCCCCTTGACAAGCCTGTTCTGCTAGATTATGGAGAGGATCATAATGGGAATTCTAAATGAAGACATAGGGGACTTGCAGACATTGGGTCCAATCCAGTTTGGCTTTGTCAAGGGCAGATCATGCCTTTTAAACTTGGTTGACTTTCTCAAAACACTCACCCAGGCCATTGACGTGGCCAAGGCAGTCCACACAGCCTACCTTGACCTGGCAAAGGCTTTCGACCAATACCCCACTCAGGTATCATTGAAAACATCACCAGCTTAATTGTGAACCCATACATCACAGCATGGGTTGCAAACTGGCTAAGTGACGGAACACACAGGGTCAAAGTTGCTGGTGCCAGTTCACACTCCAGAGCTGTGACAAGTGGTGTCCCACAGGGCTCAGTCCTGGGACCACATTTGTTCAGTATCTACTTTTCAGAAGTACGAGCAAGCACAGGAGGATTATGGCTGACAAAGTTTGAAGATGACTGCAAACTGGGAAGCATAGTTGGAAACCCATCTGACACAGACATCCTTCAGAAGGGTTTCATAGAGACGGCTAACTGGTGCCACAGCCATGGCCTTGCATTACACACTAAACAATGCATAGCCATACCCTTCAGGAAGAACAAGGTTACCACTACTTCCCATCTAGGTGGCAATCCTCTAAGCACAATGTACGTTATCAGGGACCTGGGCACCCAGATTGACAGTGACATTTTGTTTGACACTCACATTGCCAGGGTAGTTTGGAAGGCCTTCTACATTGGCCACCTCATCATGCAGTGATTCACATCTAGATCAAGGGAGGTCACTGTTCCACTGTACTCATCACTCATCAGACCAATGATTGCATACAATGCCCCATTCAGATTGGATGGGCCCACATATTCCTCGACAGGAGGTGAAAGGGTCTCAAACATATTTCTTATGCTGCCCGACTGAAGGAATTCCAGCTGTATTCAGTCGCTACTGTCTGCTCAGAGGTGACCTGTGCCTGACATACAAGACTATGTCCAACCCAGGATTAATGAACATGCTTCACCTCAAGACCTGTACATCCATCAGAACTACAAGGGCAGGAGACCTAAACCTCAACACAGATATTAATAGGATGTGCTGAAGGGACAGATTCCTCACCCAGAGAGTCCATATGCTGTGGAACAACATCCTGGTACATGTGAGGCTGAGCACCTCACTGGCTTTGTTCAAGTGAGATTGTGACCAATGGATGGGAGATTGCAGGTATACCCCAGGGATAACCTCAGTATCACTGCTTGACAGAGGCACAGCAAAATAATGGGCATATTATCCATCAACTTGCACGGGTGGCAGAAGCCACAAAACTCTGGGCTAGGCTTATAAATGCCCTAGGGCAGATAGTCTAGTATGAACCTGTGAACATAGGCCTTGGGCAGTTCCTGCTATTAGGACAGTGGTCTGCAGCAAGCTATATAGTAGTAGTCGGTTTTAGCCATTGGTTTTGACCATGGCTATTCCATGTTGCTTCTTGTTGTGGTACAAACATGGGTGTGTGGTTATCCATGCTATGTATTGCTAGTCACCCTCATTTTGTATCTTGTTCCATGTGTTTGCACATGTACATCACTGTATGATGTGCAGCTGTTTCCACAGGGTCATATGAGTGGATATGGATGTTAGTTGGGGTCCTCAGGTGTGCATATTGTACATGATATTACATTACTTAACACATGGCATTCATGCCTCAGGTGGTGCTGCAGGGCCACCTCTGTCGGATACACATACTACACTCCTGTACGTTTGGAAGCAGGTTGTGTCATGTTAAGCATCCCTGTTACTGTATGAGTGAGTCAGAGCGGGTATCAGTCCCAGTGTTCCTACTGACCAAGCATATGTGCTATCGTTGCCTCTTTGCCAAGGCCAGGCCATACTGGGCACGCCTCCTTCTTCATTCATGCTAACGAGTGCAGACCTGGTTTAAAGTGCTTAAAAGTGCCTTTATGGCACTTTGATTGACATGTCTTGTACTCATTTTGAAAGTCTGGAGACAAAAATATATTCCCACTGCCAGTCTCGAACCCAGGACCTTGGTAACATTAGTCTGTATGACCTACCACTAAGCCATGACAGCCATACAAAAGCACTCTGCTAAAATAAATATAACAGTCAATAGTAGGAATTAGTATAAAGGCAATATAGGAGATGTACCATCCAAAGCATGTGAGGCAAAGTTTTAATGGCCAAATCACTGGATTCCCATACTAACCTTCACACTCACAGAACACTGTCAACAGCATACCAGCATCGTCCACGCCCTACAATCTGAAAGGGCTACGCCTATCTCACATACCTTTTATAGCAGTGTCCTGAAATCACAGTGAGACATGCAATCAACACACACCTGGCTGCATGCAATTAGCAAATGCTGCCTTACAATTGGTGCAGGGGCCATCACATGGACCTATGCAGATACCTACAAAAGCATTCAGTACCCACACTCCACTCATGCAATACAGTCATTGCACAAACCTAATGAGAGAGAGAGAGAGAGAGAGAGAGAGAGAGAGAGAAAAGAGAAAATATACAGACAGCCAGCAGCAAAACCATGAGTAGCAAACAGCAAGCAGCAAGCAAGCACCACTGACACAGCAACAGCTGCCACAAACACAGGTAATGCAAAGTAGCAGGTTAATACTGTGTTTACTGTGACACCTCCAAATGTATCATAGTTCACTATCTATAGCTCTGTCCATGAGATAGGTTTTGTGTGCATAGTCCTGAAATATACACATATGTAATATTGCTGTACATGTTGCCCATACGTGACACTTCCGTAGCTTAGAACAGAAGGCCAGTTGTGCATATGATGCAGTACATACCAGGGTCAGTAGAGGTTACTCCTCATTGGTGTGGGACCACTGTGTATGTATGGCACTCTTCAGGTACACATCCTGTAGTATGGCCAGGGAGTAATATCAGTCTGTAATGTGGTGCCATGTCCTCCTGGGGTGAATGTAGCACACATCCAGGGATACCATTCTGTAACAGTGATGCTATGTGTCCTGCAATGTTGAGGGTGGCCCTCACCTGGACATGTGAGAGGATAGGGAGGTTACAGTCATCTGTGATAACTAATTCCACTTGTGTAGGAGAATGGGGGGGGATATCTGCACCTAAACTGTCTGCAACAATATTGCCAATATCTCAAACATGTTTTCCATACGGAAATGCACACACAGTAACATAACACATCCACACACTTGCCACATTCAGGCTTCTAAACACTATCTAGGTATATTCTGGTACATCTGCATGTTACAGTAGCATGTAGCACTATACTGAGTAGTGTCAGTTGTCTGTTGCCATGTTGTTTGGATAGAGTAAAAGGAGCATTTGTTTATCCTACTTTGTGTTGTGGACATTACTTGAAGTGTAACCTTACATGCATCATTGGTAACAACACCTTCTGTGTTGTTGTTCTGTTTGTACAGGGTGCTGTCAACATCACTGTTTGTTAAGGGAAATGTGCACCCTGCAGTGCATAGCCCCATTTGGCAAAAGAGACATCCCACCCCCGCCATTGTGCACACACACCAACCCCACCCACAGTAAAACGCATACGTTCCATTTGCAAGGTCCAAACCCCTACCTAGATGTGTTATGACTCTAAAGGCAGACACATTAGCAGAGTGTGCTATTTGCATTAGTAGGAGCAATCTTTTCCAATGCTGTACTTAGAGGGTGCTGACATCATCTGTGTTTACGAAAAGGGATGTGCACCCTGTAGTGTGTTCTCCCAGTTGGCAAAAGGCACCTTCCCTCCACAGCGTTATGCACACACACAAACCCCACTCATACTAACACACATACATTCCCGTAGCAGGATTCAAACCCCTACCTAACTATGTTATGATACTAGAGACGGATGCATTAGCGGAGCGCAATATTCACATTTCTAGGAGATTTCATTTCAGTTGATCTACTTATAGGGTGCTGACATCATCAGTGTTTAGAAAGTGGAATGAGCTCCCTGTGGTGTGTTTCCACAGTTGCCAAAAGGGATGTGCTTCTCATACACACTTATACAGACACTTACCCCCATTCACACACACACATGCCACTTGCTGGATTCAAACCCCTACCTAACTATGTTATGACACTAGAGACAGACGCATTAGCAGAGCGCTATTCAGATTACTGGGAGGTAGCATTTCTACTGATCTACTTATAGGGTGCTGACATCTTCATTGTTTGGAATGGGAATGTGCATCCTGTGGTGTGTTTTCACAGTTGTTAAGAGGAACATTTGAACTAAGTGTGTGAGCATGCCCACTTCAGCCTTCCCATGGCATGTTGTGTGAATGATGTCTCATTTATCAAAGTGTGTGAGCATGCCCAGTGTGAGCTTTCCATATGTTGAACTATGCAGCCCGTCACAGTTGTGGATGAGTGTGAACTCCAAAAATAACTCCTGTTTAAGGTTGTGTGTTCTGTGACATGTTGTGTAGTTACTGTCCAGATGCTTCCTGTGAACACAACAGGGATTATACTGTGCCTGCAGCTTTTGCATGGGATACTTTGCATACAATTGTTAACATCCATTCATACTGACCTAGCACTGTTGTACTGTATAGTGTAGTGGTTCAGTACTTTCACTGTGGTGGACATTATCCTGGGCTTTAGTCCTATCACTGATTTACATTTCCATACTGTGCACAACAGCCTCTTTAGGGTCCAGTTGTGCATGTCTGCACAAAGGCAGTGCCTCTATGGACTCTGGTAATTACTGCCCCATAAGCTTAACAAGTGTAGTCTGCAAAGCTATGGAGAGGATCATAATGGAGCTCATGAAGAAAGATATGGAGGACATGCAGACATTGTACCTGTCCCAGTTTGTGTTGATCAAGGGCAAGTCATGCCTTTTGTACTTGGTTGACATTATCAAAACAGTAACTAAGGCCATTGATGAGGGAAAGGCAGTCCATAGAGCCTACCTTGCCCTTGAAAACCCTTTCAACACAATAACCCACTCAGGTATTGTAGGAAACCCTACCAACAGAAATGTACACCCATATGTCACAAGATCAGGTTTCAAACTGTCTTACGGACAAGACCCACAGGGTTAGAGTTGCTGGCACTATGTCAGACACCATGCCAGTCACATGTGGTCTCACACAGGGCTCAGTCCTTGGCCCCCTATTGTTTGTTATCTACTTCTCAGAAGTACAGTCCAACATGGGAGGACTTTGGCTGACAAAGTTTGCAGATGACTGCACACTGGGTGCCATAGTGGACAGTGCATCAGACACGGATATCCTTCAGAAGGGGCTCACGGACACTGATAGCTGGTGCCAGAGCCATGGCCTGAAGTAAACTTGCAAAACATGTGTAGTCATACCCTTCAGGGAAAGCAAGGTAACCCCAAGCTACCATATAGGTGGCAATCCTCTAAGCACAGGGAAGGTTATCATGGACCTGGGGACCCAGGTTGACAGTCACTGTTCTGATGACACTCACATTGCTAAAGTGGCTAGTAGGACCTTCTACATTGTCCACATGATCAGGAAGGGATCCACATCCAGATCTAGTGGGTCATTGTTCCCCTGTACTCTTCACTTATCGGACCGGTGATCTGGTACACTGCCTTATCTGGATGTATCTCACCTGACATCTGCAGCAAGTGGGGAGACCCTGAATGTCCCCAACAAAAGGATAAAGGGTCTCCAACATCTGTCATATGCTGCCAGATTGAAAACACTACAGCTCTATTCAGTCACATACTGTCTGCTTAGAGGTGACATGTGCATGACATGCAAGCATGTCCAACCAGGGATTAATGGACATGCTCCACCTCAAAATCTTCAGATCCACCTGAACCACTAGTGCAAGTGACTTACACCGTAGCAGGGATGTACATTGGACATGTTGGAGGGGTGGATTTATCACCGGAGACTCCTATGCTGTGGAATACAATCACGGTCCATGTGAGTCACAGCACCTTGCTGGCTCTGTTCAAGAGGTATCCTGACCTGTGGATGGGAAATCATAGGTTTACCGGGGGATCGTCACTGTGTCACTGCTGGAGACAGGCACGCCAAACTAATGGGCACAGTACTGTTTCCATATAGGGGGTGGCGTCGCAACCAGACTCTGGACTAGGCTTAGAACTGCCTTGGGGCAGATAGCCTAGTATGAACCTATGAACCTATCTGACCATGTTGCATTATGTTCAGATGTGAACTACTTACAACGGCCTCAACCAACTGCAGTAGTGTATTCCACAACATGGGTGTACATTGGCAAACACTACCGATGTGCCCAAGGCCATTTCTAATGGTTATTGGATAGTGTGTTTGTCCATCAACACATCATAAGTGCAGTTTGGCATGACATATGTCTTGTTTTGTATACTGTGCCTCTGTCTACCTGTGACACAACATTGATACCCAGGGTATACCTACCATCTCCCATCCACTCGTTAGGATCCCTGTTGAGTAGAATAAATGAGTGACTCTATGGATAACCTGTACTGGTAGTTTACTCATGCGTGGTGGTGGCTTCTGTGTTATGGATAATGCAGTACAGCTTGTCCTATGTATGTCAGTGCTGGGGTTCAGGTCCCTCATGTGCATATCTCCCTGCCATTCACATTGTACAAGGTACGGCATGTGCATTGCTGACAGCTTGGACATGGCTTTCTACATCAGGCACAGCTTGTGTCTGGGTGGCCAGCATGGCAGTGTGTGGAACTGCATTCTGTTTAATCAGGCGACACATTACATGTGTTCCAGCTCTTTGATACTCCTGGTGAGGTACTGTTGTGGACTTTACAGTTGCTGAATGTATCTGCTGAGGTACACCACACAGGCGCTGTTGTGGTCATTTGTAATGCTGCTGAAAGATAACTGCAAAACCACAATGACCTCCCCTTAGCTAGATGTCATAACCCTCATGATTAGGTTGGTATATGGATTGTTGCTGTTAACCCTACAGCCACATTTTTGTCCAATGCAGGATATCTATCACCTTGTGTCCCCATTCTGGCATTACATGTTAGGTATGTCATGGGTCGACACCTATGTGGGAATTGGTGGTCACTTACTGGATTATCCACAGAGGCTGACTATACTGTTTTCACCATTTAACATGCTGACATGGCTATGGCACCAGCTGTCTGTTTCTATGTGGCCCTTTTATGGGATGCTTGTGTCAGCTGGTGTATCAGATATGTCAGGCGGCTTGTTGTCCTCTACAAACATGTTCCAGCACAGTCCTTACTTGTTGGCCTGTACCTATGGGGCATATATACCAGATGGTGAAGGTCCCAGGACCAAGCTTTGTGGGATGCCTGTTATATGTGGTTTGTAGTCTGACATGGCTGCTGCATGTCTGACCATGTCAGTTCTGTCGTTGGTCTGGTTTGCAACCCCTCCCATTACATTGGGGTGTATATATCAGCTGGTGAGCAAATCTATACGGAACACATAGGGTATTGTACAGAAGGCTTTGCAAGGTCCGGCTACACTGTGTGGACCACATTGCCCTCATCACTGACTTCAAGTACTGTTTCAACTGAGTCACACATGTTTAGGGGTGGGGTCTGCACTTTGTAAACCCACACTGGGTAGGGTCGGGTGTCAATAGATCCACAATATCATTATGTCTGTGGTACATGCTGGTCCTTTCCATAGCTGTGCAGACCAAACCTCTCATGATTCTGTGGTGGTTGTTTTTCCTATCCATTCAGGAGACACCTTTGTTGAGAACACCCACTGTTGTTGTACACTGCTCTTTGGAGTGCACCCTGTGGTAAGGGTGACATAATGTCAGGAGGCGGCAGTCTGCTGGGGAAGGTATTTGGCATTTTGGGGGGGGCGTTTGCACTGCACATGTCAGGATGTATGTTGGCCATACCTGTGTGTGTCTGGTATGTTGTTTGTAATATCGGTGTGATCCGGAGCATATCCAGGAATCAACAACATGCTTACTACCATCATTTGCAACAGCCTTGGGGTTATCTGTAGTGTCCTGTACAATCTGTATCATAATGAGTTCATACTAGGCTACCCCCCTAGGGCATCTGTAAGCCTGCATGTCCATTTTGTTTGATGGATTCTGGGGAATTGTTTACACCTGTGTCAGTGCTAGTATGATACCAGGGGTATAGTGACAAACAGCTCAGAAGCTGACTTCACACTTCTTCGGACTGAGATGGTATCCATTAAGCCCACTGGGCCAGTGGAAACCACAACACACAATGGTGACTCCTGCACAGACACTTTCTACGGACATCTCCGAGTAAGCATGGACCATGCAATCACAAATGAGAATGACACCTTCACCACCAAGGGAAAGTGGCCTGTCTGGTGGACCCCAGCCATAAACAAACTGTATAACAGATGAAGGATACTAATGCAAGACAGAGCTACATCTCCAGAATGTAAGGCAGCTGTGATCAGCAGTAGTAGAAAGCTACATTCTCACATAAAGACACCCAAGTTCAACTTGGGGACATAAATCACCACAGACGATGAAGGTAACCACACTGCTTTCTTCAGTTATGTCTGACGCCTGGGTGGGAACCCTCATATATGCTCAGATTTGGTACACAACAACTTATATCCCAGGGACCTGACAGATATTACTGACACCCTGGCAGACCAGTTCAGTGCAATGCACCCCCTCCCTCACGCCCAAGACATGATAGTTATCACAGCTGTATGTAACCTCACTGTCATCCTGGATGTCCATGTGAGAGCCGCAGTCAGCAAAGACGAGTACACAGCATCAATGGGACCTGATGGTATCCCCAGTTGCATGCTATGTGAACTACAGATGGAGATAAACCTGTATATGCAGATCCTATTTAACCTTAGCCTTGCTACAGGATCTGTACCTGAACACTGGCGACGGCAACAGTGGTCCCACTCCACAAAGGAGATGCCTCCACAGACCCTGGCAGCTACCACCACACAAGCTTAAACAGCCTTGTCTGCAAAGCTTTGTGAAGGGTCATTATGGAGCTTCCACACAGAGACATTGGTGTCCTACAGACCCTTGATCACACCCAATTCAGCTTTGTACAGTGCAGATCCTGCGTTTTGCACCAAGTTGACTACTTTGAAACTGTCAGTAGAGCCGTTGATGAGGGCTACACAGTCCACACAACCTACCTGCGCTTGGCTAAGGCCTTTGACACAATACCCCACTCAGGCATCATAGACAAGCTCAACAGCTGAAATATAACACCATATGTCACAGCATAGGTTGCAAAATGGCTCAGAAACAGAACCCATAATGTCAACATTGCAGGTGCCTTGTCAGGTTCAAGCCAGTCACAAGTGGTGTCCCACAAGGTTGTGTCCTGGGACCTCTCTTATTTGGTATTTACTTTTCAGATGTGAAAGCAAACATAGGAGGGTTGTGGCCGACAAAGTTTACAGATGACTGCAACCTGGGCACCATAGTGAATACATCAGCCAGCACACACATCCTACAGACTGCCGTCACACTGACAGATAGCTGGTGCTGGACTCATGGCCTAAAACTGACTGCGACTGATGTGTAGCCATCCCTTTGGGAGGAACACAGTACCCACAGATCTGTACATAGACAGCAACCCAATGAGTACAGGAAACAAATCAGACAGCTGGGGACACATGTAGATAGTGACATCTCATTTGACACCCATGTTGCCAAAGTTGTTTGACAGACTTTCTATCTTGCCCACCTTATCATGGAGGGTATTCCATCCAGACCATAGGAGGTCATTGTACCACTATACTTCTCCCTTATCAGGCCCATGCTTGAATACAACGCCCCATTTGGTATGTACCTCAACCAGCACTTGCAGCAGCTGGAGAGACCCCACAAGTACCTTACCATGAAGATCAGGGATCTACAACACATGTCATATACTTCCAGAATAACTAAAAACAAGCTTTTTCAGTGTCATACCACATACGTACAGGTGACCTATGCCTGACATACAAGACCATGTCCGATCAGGATTTGGTAGACATGCTCCACTGCAAGCAATCCACATCCACCAGAAACATGGGAGCTAAAGATTTGAACCTCAGCACATACATGTATAGGACATGCTGAAGGGACAGAGTCATAACTCAGAGGCATCTCAAACTCTAGCAGAGTATCCCAGTTCATGTTAGACAGAGTACCTCACTGACTCTCTTCAAGAGACATCTGGACAGCTGCATGTGGACAGGGGCACAGACTGGACAGAGGCATAGTCACATTATTCAATTATGTAAGGTGGTCATAATGTGTCACTACTAAGTCAGAGGCACAATATTTCGTATCTATGCAGTACACATATTACCACTATGAGGGGTGGCAATAGCAATATTCATCAAGGACACCCTCACCTCATGGTTGGTGGCAACACACGATGCATTGGACACCATCCGGTGCAATTAACCATAGGCAAGACTGCTCTGAAGTTTGTAGCATGTTACAGGCCATCCTCTGAAACTCAGGTACCTCACAGAGCTTTCATGAAAACAGTGGCGGGATACATGTACCTGCAAACACCATCACACTGGGTGATCCCAACTATCCAAATATAGACTGGGATCAGTACTACAGCCACAACACTCTAGCCCACAGGTTCCTAGAGTTCATACCCTCACATGCCATGGAAGAACTAGTCACCATCCCCACAAGAGGAGACAACATAGTAGATCTCATCATCACAAACATGGGCTCACAATGTTCAACACCAGAGGTATACCCATCATTGGTGAGATCAGATCATGACCTACTCTCAGTGGAAGTCCACATCCCATCCCCACCCCAGATAGAAAAGACCACAGTGCAGAACCTCTCAGAAGCCGACTACACACTTCTAATGACTGTTGTGGTCTCTTTCAAAGCCCCCAAGCCAGCAGACACCATTACCCAAGCCACTGTATCACTTACAACTGCCTTCTACCAGCACCTTCAAGACTGCATGGATGAGGCAATCCCAAACAAAACACAGACTCGTTGTACCAGAGGCAAGCGTCCAGTGTGGTGGACCTCAGCCATAAACAAGCACTACAACACAAGGAAGGAGGTACTACAAGATAGAGCGATATCCGTGGAAGGGTAGACACCCCTGCTCAATATAGGTGAAACACTGAGTTCCCCATGAAATCATCCAAGGCGAATATTGGGAGTAAACCCACTAAGGGCTCACGGGACAACAATGAGGCCTTTTATACATCGTTACACACCTGGGAGGAAACTCCCAGATATGCTCAGAATAGGCTCAGAATGCTGTAAATATCACTGAACCTACAGACATTGCCAACATACTGGCTGACAGGTTCAGTGCAGATTTCTCCACCCACCCCTCCACCACAACTGGAGAGATATGTATGAAAGAGGATTGTAGCCCCCCAAACATCTCAAATGCTCAGGTGGGAACTGCTCTATCCAAGGGAAAGGACGCAGCATCCATGGGACCAGATGGTGTCCCTGGTTTTGTGCTCCATGAACTCACTCAAGAATTAAACCCGCAGTCAGGGCAGCTGTATGATCTTAGCCTCAACTCAGGATATGTTCCCAAGGAGTGGCATATGTCAATGGTGGACCCACTTCACATGGGGTGCCTCCACCGACCACGGAAACTACCATCCCATCAGCTTGACAAGCAGGGTCTGCTAAGCTATGGAGAAGATCATAATGGAAGTCATAGATGAGGACATAGGGACTTGCAGACATTAGATCTAACCCAGTTAGGCTTTGTTGAGGGCAGATCATGCCTTTTAAACTTGGTTGACTGTTTCATAACAGACACCAAGGCCATTGACAAGGGCAAGGCACTCCACACAGCCTACCTTGACCTGGCAAAGGCTTTCAACACAATACCCCACTTGGGTATCATTGAAAACATCACCAGCTTAAATGTGAACCCATACATCACAAGATGGGTTGCAAACCGGCTACGTGACAGAACAGACAGGTTCAGACTTGCTGGTGCCATGTCACACTCCACAACTGTCACAAGTGGTGTCCCACAGGGCTCAGTCCTGGGCCCACTATTGCTCAGCATCTACTTTTCAGAAGTACAAGCAAACACAGCAGGATTATGGCTGACAAAGTTTGAAGATGACTGCAGACTGGGAACCATAGTTGGACACCCATCTGACACAGACATCCTTCAGAAGGGTGTCATAGACACGGATAACTGGTGCCAGAGCCATGGCCTTACATTACACACTAAACAATGCATAGCCATACCCTTTGGGAAGAACAAGGTTACCACTAGTTCCCATGTAGGTGGCAATCCTCTAAGCACACAGGAGGTTATCAGGGACCTGGGCACCCAGGTTGAGAGTAACCTTTTGTTTGACACTCACGTTGCCAGGGTAGTTAGGTAGAACTTCTACATTGCCCACCTCATCATGCAGGGATTCACATCTAGATCCAGGGAGGTCATTGTTCTCCTGTACTCTTCACTCATCGGACCATTGATTGAGTGCAATGCCCCATTCAGCATGTATATGACCCGACACCTATGGCAATTGGATGGGCCCACAAATTCCTCGACAGGAGGAGAAAGGGTCTCAAACATATTTCTTATGCTGCCCGACTGGAGGAATTCCAGCTTGATTCCGTGACTTACCGTCTGCTCAGAGGTGACCTGTGCCTGACATCCAAGGCCATGTCCAAACCTGAGTTAATGTACACGCTTCACCTCAAGACCTCTACATCCATCAGAACTACAGTGGCAGGAGATTTAAACCTCAACACAGATATTAATAGGATGTGCTGGAGGGACAGATTCTTCAACCAGAGAGTCCCTATGCTGTGGAACAACATCCTGGTACATGTGAGGCTGAGTACCTCACTGGCTTTGTTCAAGTGAGATCTTAATCAATGGATGGGAGATTGCAGGTATGCCCCAGGGATAACCTCAGTATCACTGCTTGTCAGAGGCACAGCAATATAATGGGCAAATTATCCGTCAGAGTGAAGGTGCGGCAGACTCCACGGAACTCTGGTCTAGGCTTATAAATGCCCTAGGGCAGATAGCCTAGTATGAACCTGTGAACCTGTGAACATAGGCCTGGGGCAGTTGCTGCTATTAGGACAGTGGTCTGCAGCAAGCTATATAGTAGTAGTCAGTTTTAGCCATTGGTGTTTGACCATGGCTAATGCATGTTGCTTCTTGTTGTGGTAACAACAGGGGTGTGTGGTTATCCATGCCATTTATTGGTAGTCACCCTCATTTTGTATCTTGTTCCATGTTTTGCACATGTACATCACTGTATGAGGTGTGACCCTGGTAGTGTCAGGGTGCTGATGTGCTTTGACCCTGTTTTCTATTACAGCACTGATATGTGCATTCCTATACTGTGTGCATTTACACTGCACACATCTTGCTGTTTATACCTTTGCCATTGGGTAGCATTACATCTAGGTTCCTATCCCTTGTGATAGCTATGAGGTGGGTTTGTGTTTTTGTGGTTTATGATTGGTGAGGGTGGATGTTAGTCATGGTCCTCAGGTGTGCATATGATACATGGTATTACATTACTTAACACATGGCATTCATGCCTCGGGTGGTGCTGCAGGGCTGCCTCTGTCGGATGCACATACTACACTCCCTGTACATTTGGAAGCAGGTTGTGTCATGTTAGGCATCCCTGTTACTGTATGAGTGAGTCAGAGTGGGTATCGGTCCCAGTGTTCCTACTGACCAAGCATATGTGCTATCGTTGCCTCTTTGCCAAGGCCAGGGCATACTGGGCACGCCTCCTTCTGCCTACTGGGACAAGGTCAGGTTGTTCCTCCTCCAAGTCACCCCTGCCTGTGGTGGCCTTGGCAATGGTGGGGGGATGTTTGGCCCAGCCCTGTGCTGGTCCTGCTGCAGCTGTTTCCGCAGGATCATATTATGTAGCATAGCACATATCATGATCATTTGGGTACATGTAGTTGGTGTGTACTGCAAAGCTCCACCAGGCGTGTCCAGACACCGGAACCGTGACTTGAGCAGCCCAAACACACGCTCTATGATATTACGTGTTTGTGCGTGTGCCTCATTATGGCGTTCCTGTTCGGGTGTGTGTGCATTTCTGATGGGTGTCATCAGCCACGGCTCAAGTGCATAACCAGCATCCCCCACTAGGTGTCCGTGTGGGAAGTCCCCATTGGCAAATGATTGGTACAGCTGTGTCAGATGCCAGATGTGGGAATCGTGGTAGCTCCCAGGGCAGCCAGCACACACATTCATTATTATGCCCTGGGCATCACACACGACCTGGCAGTTGATGGAGGGGTATCCCTTGCGGTTAATGTAGACTCTACCCCGCTCACCGGCTGGTGCCTTGATGCGTATGTGCGTGCAGTCTATTGCACCCAGCACCTCAGGGTATCCCGCTATTTGCTGGAAGAGACGCATATTGCTGGACACAACCTCACGGTCACTAGGGACATATATATGATCACTGACATGTGGTGACATGGCATCCAGGAACTGGTGCAGTACCCTGGAGGCTGATGCCTGTGATATCCCCATCATATCGCCAGTTGGTCTCTGAAAGGTACCTGTTGCTAGTATTCTTAGGCCAACACATACCTTGGTTTCCACTGGGATGGGTTCCCCTCTGTTGGTTCTGTGTGTGAGGCGTGGCCTGCACAGCTCAACAATCTGCTGCAGGAGCTCTCTGTCCACTCTATAGCGCTCTACTATCTCCAGCTCATGTAACCCATGGTAGGTGACCCTAGGCCTGTATACTCTTCTCCTTCTCCTCACTCTGGGTTGTCTGTCAGCATCTGCATTATCACCACCCTCGGCAATTCGCCTATGTCTGATTATAACAGCTATGGCAGCCCCTAGCATTTCTGCTCTGAGTTCAGCTTTTTTCAGGTTTCAACTCTGATAGCTTAGTTTCTGGCAGTATCTCTTGTGAGAAACAGCCTGCACTGCTCTTTGTTGTGTTTTAAGTGCTGGGTTGGGCTTCTAGTCTGCCTGTGTAATTGCCTGCTTCTAATTGTTTCCACCAATTAACTTTAGTAGTATCTTCTGGCAGTTTCCCTGTATTTTGGTTATTTCCTATTTCCTCTCTGTTTCCTGAGTGGGAGCAGTGTGCACACCGGCTTAAACACGCTCACAGTAACTTAAACGCGTGTACACATCCCTACACAGTGTTACACACGCACACATCCTTACACGGTGTTAGCTAGGCTGATTCATGCTAAAACGCGCAAGACACCGCCTTACACACGCAGCGCCCGCAAACCGTTGTAAACAGTTTGCAACACGCTCCCACATGTAGAACCTGCCTCACACGCAGACACGCTGCCAAGATGCACGTATATCAAGAAACTTAGAGTGTAGGGATAGCGTATGCCCTCAATTTCTTGACATTCCCAGTGTTCTGTTGGGACACACCTCCCTCCCTGATGTCTGTCTGTCATCTCTTACCTTACATTGCCCTCCAATCTGGTACATTTCTTTCTATCCTTCCCCTATGATGTCACCTACCTCTTACTCTGTTCCTCCCCCTTCTCTAACTCTTACACGACTCAGAAAGTGCTCATTACTTATGTGGCAGTGTGATTCAGTATTGTAAGCCTCATTTACATAGGATTGCCTAGTAATGCTTAGTTACATATCTTACACGGAGCTTCCCCCCCTTGACAACCACTAAACGGAGGCCATATTGTTTTTGCTCTGCAAGTCCCTCCATTGACATTTCATGTAATATATAAATCCCACAATTGTGGGCTTATAAGCTTCGGTTTTCAGTTTTAGGTAGCGCACCCGTTTGCTGGTGTGCTACAGTTAAACACATAAATCCGTGAAAAAAAAAAAAAGTTATATAACTTTTTTTGCAACACTTTCATGCCAATGGCCACATATTTGGCCATTGGCATGCTTAATGTAACAAATGCACCCTTTATTTGGAGCTGACATAGCTCCGTTTTAATTTTGCAGAAATGTACTCAGTTGTCAGCTGAGTACATTTCTGCAGCTAACACGTCCGTTACACGGACTGGTTTGGGCTTCGTGGATCGCTCACATACCTCATTTGCATATCTTGGAGCTGCAAATGAGGTATTGAGCATTTCCACGCCCACTCCGTGTAAGAGACGTGTTAGCTGTCTCTTACACGGAGATTTGGGCTGTTGCTGAATCAGGAGGCTTACACGGAGGCTTACACTACTCTTAAACTCCGTGTAAGCCTTCCTGAATCTGGCCCAAGAACTTTCACCTGCTAAACTCTTTTGAAGAGTTTTAGACTTCTTCAAATCAATATTATTGTCAGGGCAACAGCATTATCTTTCTTTTTATTGGCTAAATAAAGTTTCCTTCTATTCATAAAAAACAAATGTATTGATAAACAGCAAATAACTTTAATAAAACAATAAAGGAGAGCACTTTTGTAGGGATAACACCACTTCTTCAGACCTTAAATCAAATGAATAAAATAATCAATTTATATTAAAGTAAGGTATCTCAAAGCCAGTAACAATAATTTCTAAACTCACATGTCATATTAAACAATTATATTCTTAGTCTCCTGCTTTTCAATCTCCATCTTAAAGAGACCTTATTATTCAACCCCCCCCCCCTCTTTATCAGCCTGTAAGTTTAGTATCCAAAATAATCCCCTATCTTCAGTGGCATTATTTATGTCATCTAAAAGTCCATTCTCTTCTATTATCTCAATAACCTTGAATCTAAACACATGTTTTTGTGATGTTTCTAAAATATGCTTTGCAAAGGAATTAGTAGGGTCTCTGTGTTTACTATCCCTCATGTGTTTCCTAATTCTCTCCATTAACATGTGATTGATCTTACTTATATAAAATGTATTACAAAGTAAGCATTGAGCTAAATATATCAGATGCTTCAATCTACAAGTAGCTTTCATAGGATCATAGCTTTATAGATGTGTACTAGGCTAATGGCCCTGGAGCCTTTACAAGCCTAGCCCCAAAAAAATGTGCCCAGGCACTGTGCCACCTGATGTTAGTTCACAGTGCCCATATCCAGTAGGGAAACTGGAATGATCCCTGGAGTGAGCTTTCTGTTACCCATTCACTCGTCCAGATTTCTCTTGAAGAGGGCCAGTGAGGTGTTCTGCTTGATATGAATGAGAAGCTTATTCCAGAGTATGGGCAGTCTTTGGGAGATGAACCTGTCCCTCCAGCATGTTCTGTTAATTGTGTTAATGAGGTTGTGATCTCTGGAGCATGTGGCATGGAGGGATTGGGATTTCTTTAGGTGTAGCATTTCAAGTAGGGCTGAGTCAGGCATGGCTTTGTAAGTCAAACAGAGATCACCTTTAAATAGATGATAAGAGACTGAGAACAGCTGAAGTTTCTTGAGTCTATTCACGTAGGACATGGGATTAAGGCCTTTTTGTGAGGTACTTTTGTGGTCTCTCCAGCTGTTGTAGGTGTCTGGTCAGGTACATGCCAAATGGGGCATTATATTCTATGATTGGTCTAATGAGGGATGAGTAGAGAGGAATGATTTCCTCTTCCTTCCTGGATGTGAAACCTTTGCTTATAAGATGTGCCAGGTAGAAGGACTTTCTGACCACAGTGGCAATGTGGTGGTCGAAGGTGAGGTGGCTGTCAACCAGAGTGCCCAGATCTCTTATGGCCCCTTCAGTGTTCAGTGGGCTCCCATTAATTAAGTAATTCATAGGAAGTGAGTTTTTTTCAAAGGGGACGATAACGCAGTTTTTAGCATTAAGCTTCAGGCCATGGTTCCGACACCAGTCATTGGTCTCAGAGAAACCCTTCCGTAGGATGTCTGTATCACTTGAAAATGACTCCTAGCTTGCAGGCATCAGTGAACTTGGTCAGCCAGAGTCCTTCTGTGTTGGCCTGGACTCCTGAGAAGTAGATGCTAAACAGGAGAGGGCCCAAGACTGAGCCCTGTGGGACTCCACTCATGACTGATCGACAGTCTGACTTGGAATCCACAACTTTCACTCTGTGGGTCCTGTCTGTGAGCCAATTTGCAATGCACCTGGTGATGTAAGGATGGAGGCCTAGTTTGGTGAGTTTATCAATAATACTTGAGTGGGGAATGGTATCAAAGGCTTTTGCCAGGTCGAGGTAGGCTGTATGCACTGCCTTACCCTTATCCACAGCCTTGGTGACTGCCTCGAAGAAGTCAAGCAGGTTCAGCAGGCAGGATTTCTCTTGGACAAAGCCAAACTGTGTGGGATCAAGAATTTGGAGATTGCCTATATCTTTGTTAAGCAGGTTCATGATGATGAGCTCCATAGCTTGGCATACCAGATTTGTCAGGCTAATGGGGCAATAGTTCCCAGACTCTGTAGTTGCTCCCCTTTATGGAGAAGGATGACTGTAGCAGTGCGCCATTTTTTAGGGACATAGGCTGATGTAAGGCTGTGATTAAACAGGGCACACAGATGTGGTGCCAGTTCATTTTGTAGCTCGTGTAGGATGCAGCCAGGGTTATTACCATGTCATATGTATGCTGTATTCTTGGCTTTGGATAATGCAGCTTTTACCTGTGCTGCAGAAATGGTGGGTACCAGGCTTTCTTCTGGTCTTGTGATAGGGCCCTTGGGGGGAGAGAGGGATAAAATTTGCACTGACTCTGTCAGCCAGTATGTTGGCTATATCTGTTGGCTCAGCATAGGAGGTGCCATTGTGCAATAACTCAGAGCAAATCTGGGTATTGCCTTTGAGGTTTTTGAAATAGCTATAGAAGGCGTTGTGGTTGTTTTCGAGGTCATCTGCAATTTTGCCTTCATAGCTGCCTTTAGAGGATTTGATAAGGGATCTCAGATTTTTGTTGAGACTGATAAGGGAGGTTTTCCAGTCTTGTGACTTAATTTTTTCTGCAATAGTTTCTTCCTTCTGTTATAGAGTTTATTGATGGCTGGGGACCACCAGATTGGCTTCCTTTTTTTTGGAGGAGAGCGTCTTAGTTCTCTTTGGTATGGCAAGGCCCATGGATTTTTGTACATGCTTGTACAGTGCATCGGTATATGATTTGGCAGTCATAAAGCAATTTTTCATTGGCATGGGTGCAGAGAAGTTAGCCACCTCTCTTTTTAGGAGCCCAAAGTTGGCTTTAGAGAAGTTTTTCAGGATGGTCATCTTAGCGGGGGTGTAGGTGAGATGGAGATTTCCATGGTGATCAGTTTGTGGTCAGATTTAACGAGGGAGAAATTGACTATAGGTGTGGAACAAAGGTCTCCCATGTTGGAGATAACCAGGTCGAGGATCTTGCATGATCTAGTGGGGGTCAGAATGAACTAGTCCATTGGAAGTGATAAATTCCAGAAAGCTTTGGGCCTGTGCATTGGTACTTGAATAGTTTTCCCAGTTGATGGAAGGGTAGTTGAAGTCATCCAGTGTGAGAGCATTGGGTTAGACCTTGATAGATTCCAGGGTGCTTAGAAAGTTGGAGTGAGAGTCTGGGGACACGTTTGGGGTTCTGTAGCAGGCTATGACTTGTATCGCTGTCTTACCCGGTGTTAGTTGTACCTGAAGTATCTCAGATGCATTATGCTGGGCTACCAGTCTAGAGGTGTGCATGTCCTTTAAGAATATGGAGACACCACCACCTTTGGAGCTTCTAGATGTATTCTGGGGCCGAAAAGTATGGAATGAGTTGTAGCCTGGGAGCACAGGGTTACTTTCTGCCTCTTTAAACCAGATCTCCGTTACAGCACAGATGTTGACATTCTCCATTTTGAGGAGAGCTTTGAGTGAGTGCATCTTGAGATTTAGACTTCTAGCATTGAGCAGCATGACCCTCAGATTGCATTTCCTTGTAGCTGTTACAGTGCAATTTTGGTCTTTGGAACACTGCCTAAAAAGGCACTATAGGGGTGGCAAGAGCCTTAGCCTGTACCCAGAGTCCCAGGGGTGACAGATGCAGGCCATCTCTAACAAAGCATTGAGGTCTGTCGATCATGTTGTCCCAGGCAGACAGATACTGGATCCCCTTAGAATGACACCAGAAACTTATCCAATTGTTGAATTCAATCATTTTCTGCTCATACTGTGATATCATTCTGGGTGACGGTAGAATACTGCTCAGGGCTAGGGCCATACCTGCCTGGGCCACATAATCTGAGAGTTCCATCACATCTCAGGCGAAAGGCGAGAAACAAGCTTAGAACTTTTTTTTTTTGCAGAAAAGCAGTTAGAACAGCAGCAGAAACACTTTAAATGCAGTACAAGCTAGCACACTTGAGTGTGTAGCAATGTTAAGGCAAATACAGTTTAAATAAATGCAGATAAATTAAAAAAAAACAAAAAAACAAGTGCAGAGAGCAGTAAATTATGAAAAAATCAAAATGGAGGCATGAGTATCTCTTTTCTCCTTCCTGTTGCTCTTTTAGTCTGCAGGATGCCTAAACTGGATCTATGGAGCTTCAACAAGCACAAACCCATGTAAACACAGGCTTTTAAACCAGAAAGTTGAAAGAGACAGAAAAAACTGCTCAAACAGACAATAAACTACAATTGCTGGGCCAGAAAACACTCCTCTTGTGGTAGATAGGCTACCTAGTGCTTACCACTCCCACTGATAATCTAGAAGGTTTCCTTCCAACACAGAAAGGTCTGGGGGGAGCTCAGAAACTTATGAAACAGTCCTAGTCTTCAGGATGCCAAAACTGGATCCATGGAGCTTAAAGAATCGCAAACCCATGTAAACATGGGCCTTTAAACCAGAAAATTGAAAGAGACAGAAAAACTGCCCAAACAGCCAATAGACTACAATTTCTGGGCCAGAAACTACTCCTCTTTTGGTTGATAGGCTACCTAGTGCTTACCACTCCCACGGATAAGATAGAGATCACCCTAAAGTTATATACTTTCTTTGTGACTGAATGTATAAAAATGTTCATACTATTTATTAAATAACAAAAATTACATCTTCCATAGGGTACAGTACATGTTAAAGGCACTCCTACCATCTGATCTTTCTTTTTCTTATTATAAAAGAGCAATCTTTTCAATAATAGCTTATTTTTAAAACAAAATGTTGCTACCTGACCTATCACACTATAAGCTTGTTCACCTGACTGTGAAATGTACCAATTCTTATTAATTATATCACATATTGCTCTGATATTGCTCAAATATGTCAAACAAACTTTAGGTGCACTCATAATAAAACCATCTTCTGTATTTCATATATAATTAATATTAGAGCCTGAAAAATATGGGGCAGCCATACCATCTCTTAATTCATTTATATTAATTGAATGTTGGTCTATGTCTATTAATATCTGTAATAAAAGTTTCTTCATTATTAATTAAATGTGAAATTCTCATTGCTTGGCCTTTTATAATATATCTATATACTTGTGGTGCACATAAGCTATTACTGTGCAAGACATGGTTTCCATGACATTTCTTCCTAAATCTATAGGTACTAATGTTATTTAAGTTATCCTTCTTCAAATGTATGTCTAGAAATTTGATATCACTTTCTGAGACATTTAGTGAAAACTTCAAAAACGTCGTAGTAGTAGTATGTAAGTATTCTACAAATTTTATCAGTTGTTCATATTCTCCTATCCAAAGAATACATACATCATCTACAAATCTACAATAGGATTTAGTGCAAGAAATATACTAATTAGTCTTTCCCACTGCACTAAAACAGCATTCGCATAGCTGTTAGCGCAGAGTATATCCTCTCTACCGACTTTTCGATGATGGTACTTATTTGAATACATAAAAACATTATTCTGTAAAATTGTTTCTAAAAATAAACATAACAGATCTATCTTTTCTATAATATACATACTATGCTCTTTCAAAAAAACCTTTCATAAATTCTAATTCCACATCATTAGGGATAACTGTAAATAATGAGCAAATATCCAGCATCACAAACAAATAATTCTGTAATTGTTTCAAAGTCATTTTGGCATATATTGCATATAACTCGATTAAAAATTGCTTAATATCATTTAAAACTATATTGTAATTTCCTAGGACAGACTGTAGATGTTTCTCTGCAAATATAGACATAGCTTCAGTAACATACCCTTTCCCAGAAACTATGGCTCTTAATGGTGGATTAATCGGGTCTTTGCGTATTTTCGGCAAAGCTTGAAACAAAGGAACTAATGGTATTTGTATTACGTAAACGTTATAAATATCTGTCGCGATAATGTTACTAACAATCACTCAGTGTCTTATGTACATTATAAATTAAGTCTTGAATAATAGAGAGTGTAACAAGTTCATAAGGTATCTCAAAGCCAATTCAATAAGCTTGATATTACTGCATCATACATTGCAGTATCCATAATGACTATGGCTTCACCTTTAGCAGCAGACCTAATACATACGTTCATATCAGAGTGTAAGCCTTCCGATTCCTGCTGCTCTCGTTTATTCAAATTATAAAAACTTTTGCTTTGACCACTAGAATGTACTGTACCATGTGGAAGGTCTAATTTTTGTTATTTAATAGACACTATGAGCATTTTTATGTATGCAGTCACACAAAAGTCTATAACTTTAGGGTGAAAGCTACTTGTAGATCGATGCATCTGATATATTTAGCTCAATGCTTACTGTGCAATAAAGTTTATATAAGTAAGACTAATTAAATGTTAATGGACAGAATTAGGGAACACGAGGGATATTAAACAAAGTAACCCTAATAATTCCTTAGCAAAACATATTTTAGAAACATCACAAGAACATATGTTTAGATTCAAGGTTATTAAAATAACAGAAGAGAATGGTAGCTTGGGTGACAAATAATGCCACTGAAGAGAGGGAATTATTGTGGATACTAAACTTACAAGCAGATAAAGAGGGGGGGGGGCTTCAAGGATAAAGTCCCTTTAAGACTGAGACTGAAAGGTAGGAGACTAAGAATACAATTGTTTAATATGTCATGTGATTTTAGAAATTATTGTTATTGGCTTTGAGATACCTTGTTTTAATATAAATTGATTATTCAATTCATTTGATTTATGCTCTGAAGAAGTGGAGCTATCTCTACAAAAGTACTCGTCTTTATTGTTTTATTAAAGTTCTTTGCCATTTATCAACACATTTGTTTTTTATGAATACTTGTTTTATGCATTGTTGGTGTCCATTTGGTGCTTGTTTTTATATAAAGATTCCTAGTTCATCTGAATTGTGTTTTTATTTTTATTTTACTTGTACATAATTTGATCAGCTTGGAAACAGGACATAGGGTTTTTTTTTACTGGTTTGACATCCTTGTATCAAGCATGAAAACGGCCAAAACTAGACTTGTGTAAATTTTAAGCTTTACTACTCAAACATGATCTTAAACGAATTGTCAAGCTTGTTCTGAGAGGCATATTAAGGGAATTGTAGCTTTATTCACTTGCATCTAGAGTAACTTCCTTCATTCTATTAATGAGCATCCAGAGCATTAAGACAATTGAATATTCCTCTTAAATTTTTACTGCCTTGTACAAATTATATTTTTAACAGTTTGCCTCTCTGACATGAATCACTGTTTACATTGCTGCATATTTAGAGAGACAGTAGATACTGTAAATATATTCATAACAGTGTTGTGAGTTTTTTATGCTTCTTTCTTGTCTTGCCAGTAATCTCCATTTATTTCCTGAATATACACATACACACAGACACTCCACCTTTCCTGGTACCTCCATCGCTCCTTCCGGTCATTCATGGAAATATCCCTTTGTGGGGTCCTGGCTTTTACAGAAGAATTCCTTACAGTGTAAATACAAGATGCAAAGATCAGGAAACCTGTTGACTGCATTATTTTGCATCAGAAGGTGGTCAAAATCCTTAAAAAGAATGATATGCAGTGACATTAAAACAGCTATCACTCTCCCTTACAGGCACCTGAACTATTATTGTCTTTGTCTCCTGCAAAGAATGCACAGGCAAAAGGTCTTCTCAAAACCTGGCATAAATGATAGGACAACAAGCCTGTGGTCATTTTGTCCCATGTCAATGGTCCTGTCCTAACAAAGGTTTGAGTCTGTTTTTGAACTCAGGGCACCACACACACACACACACACACACACACACACACACACACACACACACACACACACACACACACACACATGCACACACACACAATCAGTCCATTCATTCCAGGGGAACAAGAACCACACATTCCTGGAATAGATGAGAGCCCTATGGCCCATTCATTCCTGAACATGAATCCCAATCAGCCATCTTTTCTGTAGCAAGTGTTAGATGGTAGGGAGTGTTCTAACTTGCTGGTCCTGTGGGGGTGGTCTTCCCTTTCCTACTGGGGCATGATTCCTAACATTTGGCAGCTCTTCTCAAGTCTGCTGTTGCCGAGTACACCACATATCCAAAGAGATGCATCTGCTCAATTATATCAAAATATCAGCTTTCTGCTTCCCATCAAGACTTTGACAATTGTTTACTGTACCTGCACCTGGTTAATTTTTTTCCAGAGGAACAGTAGCCACATATTCCTGGGATAGATGCCTAGGAATCCCAACTGACTCTCCTTTCCTTAGCAAGACTTGAGTGGTAGGGAGAGGGTCCACTTGCTTGTCATGTGGGTGGCCAACCCTTCCACCCAGGAGCTTCCCTTCTCCTTCTGTGCTCAGTATTTCTGTCTCCTGAGGTGAAGCATACCTCCATATATTAATTTCCCCTCAGTATATGAGTGGGGATGCACTCAAACAGAAGAGGCTTGGTAGGCTCTCATTCCATTTGATGTAACACCTAGCACTCCTGAAACATACAGAAAAAATGTCAGTTTGTGATTTGGTCAGAAGAGAATAGAAACATGTCATCAAATGTGAGCCTGTCTTCCAAGATCCCCTTAGCAAACCCACTATCACTTCCTATTAAAGCCCTATACCACTACAATACATATTGGTTTGGGACTTACTTGCACTGCATTATACCATATCCACATGATGATGATGATGATGATGATGATGATGACGATGAAGATGATGGTGATACTTTTTATATCCTGATATGAATTTCATTGAAGAAAACTGTAAATGTATGAAAGAATCACTTCACAGCTTATTTTCGTGTTAGTTTTGTTTTGGATGCTTGCACATTTCATAGCTACTTAAAAACATATGCCATGTAAAGACATCCTATATTGTAAATTTCAAAATTAGTTAACCCACTCCTATCTAGTGGGACTGCAGCCAAATGCAATCTCGCCGCTATCAATTGTGGTGGCGATTGTTTTAAAACAATTGTGAAGAATTGATTTAGTTTTTCTGGTATATCTTTAAAATCTGGCAAGTGTTTATTTACTACATTGCTCTCTTGCTTAGGTTTCTTAGCTATAAATCTTAGGTCATTCTGAAGTATGCTACTTTATCCCCCACCAAACCTTTCTGAATGTATTATTATATAATAACAGCCTGTTGTTGCCTTCATGCTTACCCTAGAATCTCTGCTTTTCTCTTTTCCTAGTTGAACTCTACAGTTCCCTACAAAACAGAGTCTACAGGACTGCAAACAGTTTCTCTCAGCATTTAAGCAGAGTAGGTTGCACACAAAAAGCATTCATTAACCTTTCACTTACAGTGCTGTGTAATTAAGCAGGTCACCATTTTGGTCAGCCATAGGGCTATTTTTCTACTTGAGTGTTTGCCTCCTTCCCCTGTAACTTAAGTAAACTGTCTCATACATTAAGAACTATAATACTTACCATATAGCTTTAGGACACCTTAAGAAACCTTGTAAACTGCAATAGGCCTGCTACGTTCGCCCTCGCTGCACTTGGGCTCTATTCGCTCCCCTCCCTGCCCCCAATTTCCTCCCGCCCCCAGTACCTCTAAATTTATAATACTATAGCCACTCCACCACTTTCTAGATCCTATCTGCTTTCATCTGGGATAATTCCACCCACCCCCATTCTTCTACCTACATTTTAATACCACTTATTAGCTTTCATCTGGCATTCTGCCATCTCCCTTCCAGTATCTTTACCTCAACACTCTATCTTCTGGTGTTGCATCACCAGGTAAAATAGTTCCTTAACTCACTAACTGAATCACAGATAATGATATACTCCTCTTTACTACCCATCTTGTTCGCACCATACCTCCTTACCTTGTATGAAAACCAGTTTCTCATGAGATTTCAGGTCCCAAAAGGCCATACTATCACCCCAGCTGTAAATCCTCCCACCTTCAACCATACTTACAGTACCAGGTCCTATCCAACATCTTGTTCAGTCTATCAACATCACAACCCCAGGCAGATTAGCTCTAGATCCAAACACTACCACAAACTAATAAACAAATTCCTGAAGTTCATCACCAAGTATAGACTTAACCTAATACTTGGTGGTGATATTCACCCCAACCCTGGCCCACCCACTTCAGATACACATACCCCCTCTGCTTGCAATCTAAGCTACAAACCTACAATTAATAGGCCAACTAACTCTCTCCTAGCCTGTCATCCCAATATTAGAAGCATTAATAACAAGGTACATCAACTACATGCACTTCTGGATGTCCACTCCCCTGAGATTCTCTGTTTATCTGAAACCTGGTTAAAACCTAACACTACAGACAATGAAGTGTTACCACCTGGGTAGAACATACACATGCTGGATCGTGCTTCGAGGAAGGGGGGATGGGGAGCTATACTCTATAAATCTGAGTTGAATATCACCATAGATGTAATACAACCACCTCAGATTAATACATCGGAGATTCTTGCCAACAAATTGCAACTTAATAAAAATAAATGCATTAATATCATCTGTATGTACATACCCCCAGGTAACAATATATCTACACTTGAAGATATCCTGCACTGGCTATCATGTCACTACCCCCAAGAAAGCCTACTACTTGGGGACTTTAACATAGACTAGGGCACCTGTTCCTCAGAATCCCCAACCACCCATATTAACCTGCATGCATTTACACAAATCATAACCACCCCTACCAGGATAGGTAAACCCAACCAAAAAAAAAAGCATACTTGACTGGGTACTCATAAATAGTCACCCCCAACTGTACACCTCTGGTACCCTCCCTGATGGCCTAAGCGATCACCTTCTCACATATGTAATAAAGCACAAAGCCATTAATTCCCAACAACCCTTACTCAGAAAGGTTAGAAACAATATAAGCTTTGACCCTGCCAAATTCCAACAAGAACTAAATTCATGTAATTGGTCTATTCTAAAACACCCCCCCTTAGAGGAAGCAGTAGCATACTTTAACAACAAATTCCTTGATATCCTTGATTTGCATGCACCTGTTCGTTCAAAGAGAACAAAGGCAAAAACTGCGCCATGGCTTTCTAAAGAGTCTAAACTCAAAATTACCCTTAGAAACAAAGCATGGGCTTTATGGCATTCTTCTAAAGACCCCCAAGATCACATTAAATACAGGCAATCCAGGAACGAAACTAAAAAATCCATTTTACAAGACAAAAAACAATACTACTGTAATTTACAGACAATAAATCAAAATAACCCTCAGAAGTTTTGGGCAGGTTTAAATAATCTACTACATCCTGGACAAACTTCAACCCCAGTCCCTGCTGCTACTATTGATAAAACCTCTGAAGATGTTTCTGACAGTTTTAACCGATTCTTTACTGACACAATTCAAGCCTTAGCTAGCCAACTACCTCCTTGATCCCCTGGTCCTGAAAGTAGCACCCCTAGAAACCTACTCGCATTCAGCTTCCAACCAGTTGCCACTTCACTTATCCATACCTTGATCAAAAAATTAAAACCCACTACATTTTTTGCTGATCAACTCCCTGCCGAGTACCTACAAAAATCAGCTTATGCTATTAGCTTATGCTATTGCTTTCCCCGTCTCAATACTAATCAATCGAACCATAGTAGAATCTAAAATTCCACCATCTGGAAAATATCCTATGTAATCCCACTTCACAAAGGAGGCAGCTCTACTGAATTCTCCAATTATAGGCCGATAGCTATACTCTCTCCACTTGCAAAGATTATGGAAAAATGTATTCAGACAACTCATGCACCACCTAATCCAGAATCACCTTATGGCAGACACTCAGCATGGCTTCCGTCCTCATCACAGCACTACTTCAGCCCTCCTAGCCTTTACCAACACCATAAACCATAATCGCAGCAATAATTATATATCCTCAGCCCTCTTCTTAGATCTTTCCAAGGCATTCGATATGGTTGATCACCAACTTTTAATCCACACCCTGCAAACATTCTGTCTAGATACCAGAGCCCTTCAATGGTTTCAATCCCACCTGAATGGTTGACAGCAGGCTGTCCTCTGGCAGAACAAACTCTCTAACCTTCTACCTAACACCCTTGGAGTACCACAAGGCTCTATACTAGGGCCCTTGCTGTTCTCCATCTTCATTAACGACCTTTATACTGTCATCCCAAAAGTCAGCTTTATCAAATATGCTGAAGACTCTACTCTGATTTGCTTGGTCACATCTCCAATAGAGTTATGGTCAGCTACCCAGGCCACCTTTAATACAATAGAAAACTGGCTTTCTGAACGTCAGCTGATCCTAAATCCCAAAAAAAACTAAACTGCTGTTATTTTCACCAACACATAGGTCTACCGCTTTCACCTTTACCATAAATTAAAATGATGGCACAATAATCTCCCCTGACCCCTCTACAAAACTATTAGGTGACATCATAGATAATAATTTAAAATTCGACCTACATGTTAACCAAACTATCAAAACCATCAATAAAAAACTAGGGTCTCTTTACAGAATAAAAGCCTTCCTAACCCCTCCAGCTAAAATTGCCATAGCTCACTCTCTCCTTCTTTCAACCCTTCTGTATGCATCCCCTCTACTCTCGAATTAGGACGAAAGACTGTCCTTAACAAACTCCCAACTTGCTACAACCACATTTCCAGGTTTGCCACTGGGCTGCCATTTAGGACACATCATTGCTTCAATCTAAACCAGCTTGGGTGGCTTGAACTACCCAGCCTAATCCAGAATAACCAACTGATTATGGCCTATAAAATCCTCTATAATCTGGACAATATTCCTGCACTTAAAAATATTATCACCCCCTATAACAATCCTAGACCGCTTCGATCCTCTAACAAACTACTAATTCAGACTAGCAAAATTAATAACACAGCCGGTGACTCTCTCTTTGCAAACTCTGTAAGTAGATCCTGGAACTTTCTTCCATCTGATATTACCTTACTTTCCACCTTAGGTCAATTTAAAACTAGACTCAAACAACATTTGTCACTTAACTGGCTATGTCACTGTATCAAGCCAGGCTAACTCTCTCTAGAATGTGTAAAAATCTGTTAACCAGTTTACGGTGTAATTTAATCCTGACTTACGCTCGGGATTAACTCTAACCTGTGGAACTTGTTTAACTTGCTTACTTATGTAATCTCTGTAAATAGTCTGTTTGTAATATGTAATGCTGGTATTATGTAATGCTGTATCTGCTTACCCTTGGAGCTTTTCTCCCCGGGCCTCCGCTGAAAATGGACATGCATCCAGTTGGACTATCCCGGTTAACAAATGTAAAATAAAATAAATACAACACCTTTCTTTTTTCCACATCCAATTAATTTAATATTTCTTTTTTGATCAATTAAAGCAGCTGTACTGAACTCTGCTTATTCTGTATATGTCTGAAACTATACTACAAATGTTGACTTCTGCAGTCGTTTTTATTTGCCATTATTCTGCTTTTTCCTGACAGTGGTCTTTAACATTACTTCTTGCATCTTTTGTTTACTGTTTTTGGTCATTTCCATCCTTTCTACCTTTGACTTTTTTTATCTAGCCCTGATCTCTCTTTCTTCTTCTGATTTCCCCTAACTATGATTATTGCTTATATTCCTTTTTATGGAACAAATTCAGGATCAGTGTAACATGTATTTCTTTCCTGTTTCATTACTTCTTATTCTGCATATCATAGCCTACTTCTCCTTCACCCCCCTATCTTAGTACAGTGGCCCTTATGGATATCTTATTACCTGCACTATCAATTTTCATGATTTTTCAATGTGGCTGTTCATTGCAGGGCTTATCATACTGCAAGGAGCCAGAATATTTATTTATTTATTAACTTATGCACGTTTTAACTTGGGGGGGTTGGGCAGATTCCAGAGCTCCTTTCAGTTAAATTGATCAAAAGGCATCTGATACATAAGAAAAGACAGAAGAGAATATAAGGACACTGGTGTTTCACAAGTGATTGGATAGATAGGATTTATACATATATGAATATATTTCAAAAAATAGCAAATTGTAGCACAAACAGATGGAAAAAATAACAAGATTATTAAGGAAAATTAGGCACTAAAATGAAATCAGAATTGTGTTCCTTAAACTAGAGCTGCACACTCCAGGAGCTGTTGTTAGACTGTGTAAAATTCAATACAGATAGGCATTTATACTAAATGTAAACACATAATGGCCATTTCAGATTGTGGAATACATTCAGTTAAGTGACAGGAGTGTTTTGAGCAAAGCACTTACATTTTGCAGCAACAAAGATTTGTGGTCTAAATAGCTAATGGAACTCAGAAGAGTTAGTAAGTATCCTTTGTTCAAGAAAGAGTATTCTGTTGCATAAGCATAATAACAAAATGTCATTTTCTTTTGAAGGATATATATATTTAGGCACTTTAAGACTTTTGAGTAGATTTTCTTAGACTCTTCAAGGTACTGTCTTAAGCTGACCATCAAATAGTGTAGTGGTCAAGATGGGTTCACATTTCCTCATAGTTTTGAATGAATTCTTGTAGTCAAGTTTCCAGAGTTCTTCTTTTATTGTGATATACAATTCTTGCATATTCTAGAAGACATAACTGCAGCACAAAATCACACATTTATTACCATCATGTAAACTGAATAACTCTTACACAGCCAAAGTTCTTTTAGTGAAGAAATTTAAATGCAATGAACTGACAGTGCAGAAGTGTGACTGGTACCAATGTTTCACTTTTTTAATAGTCATGCATCTAGATGGTTGCTGCTCGAAGGGCAATACAGATTTATACAAGACATGCAGTCTAGGAGACCATTAACCTTAAAAAGCCTAGCCCAAATGCCTAAGCGTCCCAAAACATAGTTTGGTCTAGTGACTACTTTAAGGTCACACAGCGAGCAAATGAAGGTCGACAGAATCAAACCCTCTGCCTTTGGCAGAGGGGTCAGCTCATTAACAAATCAGAGGTTTAGCCCTCTGCACTGATACCCTGTGATGGACTGGCTTCTGATGCACTGATTGGTCAGATGCAGTGTATGTGAGACTATGATAAATTAAGCATGCTGTCAGGGCATACAACTGCTCAGAATGCCTAAAGGAATTATACATGAATCTAGATAATGTGCAGTTATATATTGTTGGATTTCTTGTTGCTAGGTTCTTTTTTGGAATTTAGAATGTGTTTTTAATTAAGTATTTTTTTGTCGGTTGCATTGTTTTTTCATCTAGGGTTGTCAGATGCTTTGGTGTTTAATTGTCGTGATTAAGATGACCTTTTCAAATCCTGCCATTGTCTGGGTTTATTATTTTATATTTACAAATGTTTGCCCTTTAAAGTGTCGCTCTTTACTGCATGCATTCATTACTTGTTTACACTGACATAAAAAATATGTTGCATCCAAGTCCACCTTGTTAGCTCAAAATCTACTGTTGATGAAATTACTGATTTATTAATTTACCATTTCATTCATTCATTCATTTGCTTTTTGATGACCTGTTTACATAAGCAATAATGCCCGATAGGATGTGTGCTAATATGTAATTAATGAGTCTATATTATAATCGTGAAAGCTGTCTTTCGAGAATACATGTTCATCGGCACATAAACGTCGAAGAACGAGAACAGCAAAGTACCAAAAAGAGAAATGGAGACCACCAAACTCATTCCCGGAAGTAACAGTGCCATACAGGTATATAGGATGTGTGCTAATATGTAATTAATGAGTCTATATTATAATCGTGAAAGCTGTCTTTCGAGAATACATGTTCATCGGCACATAAATGTCGAAGAACGAGAACAGCAAAGTACCAAAAAGAGAAATGGAGACCACCAAACTCATTCCCGGAAGTAACAGTGCCATACAGGTAAAGTAAACTTAACTGTACAAACCTTACCTAAAACACTTTTTCAAATGTTTTGCAGGGGGGGCAAGTCCCCCTGCACTCCCCACAATGCCTTACTTAAATATACCAACTCCAAGACCGCACTACAGTGGGGGAAATGATTCATTTCCTCATTCCCACGATCACCCTGCTGGCCAAGAAAATCCGTTCGGCATTCTATATTTCGCTCTTTTGGTACTTCGCTGTTCTCGTTCTTTGATGTTTATGTGTCAATAAACATGTATTGTGAAAGACAGCTTTCACGATTCTGATATAGACCCATAAATAACACATACCCAGGGGCAGAGTCGGGCCTCTACACCCCTGGAAGGGTGTTAATTTCACATTGACACAAACCCTAGAGGCATTATTGTGCTTACAGAATGAGCTCTCTGTAAAACTGTTGTGTTTTACTTACTTATTTATTTTTTTAAGTACTATATTATTTTTAATATATACTTTGATGTAAAATAGTTATAGCCATGGTGGTTCTGTGGTAGCATTGTTGCCAAATATCAAGAGGTTCTCCCGTTCGATTCTCGGCTGGACTGCCTTCTGTGTGGAGTCTGCATGTCCTCCCTGCAGTCGAGTGGCATTCGAAAGACATGCGTAGAATGAGCATGCCTTCATTGAAGGTTGGGCATCAAGCTGGCACCTCAGCACTATAAAAATCTACTGCCAATCATTAGCGGACCGGAATTCTGCTGTGGTGACCCCTAACCGGTAAAAGCCAAAAGAAGAAGAACAACTCTGATGTAAAATAGTTCCTCTGCCTAATGTGTTTCAAACTTGCTGTAATATATGTTAATGGTGTTGGAGGAAGCATTTAAATCCAAAATATAACACTATAAAAAAGTCCAGGTATTTATTTTTTGGTCCCTTACTCTTAAAACATTTGGCTTATTGCCAGTCATTGGAGACAGAAGTTACTAAATCATGACATACATTTAAGTTTCAAAGTTTTATTTCCTTCAGAAAATTCATGCTAACACAAATCCTTTTATTTAAGCAAGCTTGTAATTTTATAAGAGCAATAATTAAAATCTGTTCTTATTTTTGAGCCTTTGTTCCGTTTTTATTTTAGGCTTTATCCAGAATTCTTCAGCTGATTGGTCCAGAGGTATACAAACCTCTTTGATGATGCCAGTGGTAAATCTCACTCACTCTCTCAGTCTCTCAGTCTCTCACACACATACACGCACAAACACACACACACACACACACACACACACACACACACACACACACACACACACACACAAACACACACCTCTGCTTCAGAAAATGCATGCTAAGACAAATTATTTAAAATATGTTCCTATTTTGCACCATTGTCCCATTTATTTTATGCTTATCCAAATACATTGATTCATACCTCTGAACTGTACATATTTTTGAAGAATGCCCAGAGTTTTGCCTCATATTTTTGGTCTGTTCCTCATAAAAATGTGCTATTTTACAAACTACTGGGATGATTTAAAGATTAAAGTCTCTAAATAATGACATGCATTTGAGTTTCAGATTTCATAGCCTTCCAAAAATATGTTAACACAAATCCTGTTATTCTAGCAACTTTCTAGGTTTATAAGAGCAATATTTAATATGTGTCCCTATTTCTTAGTATATGTCCCCCCATTATGTCAGGCTTTGACCAGATTTCTTGTGCTAATAAGTTGAGAATTATGTTTGAGGTCAGGAGGTACGCAAAACTGCTACTGCTGCCAGGGGATTGCTAGATAGCATTCACACTTTATTCTCTCTGCCTCTCTCTCTCTCTCTCTCTCTCACACACACACACACACACACACACACACACACACACACACACACACACACACACACACACACACACACACACAGTCTCTTCTTTCATGCACGCATTCACTCCAGACAGAAACATAAACACACATACAAACACACTTTTTTCTCTTTTGCTTAATCAATCTGTCTCGCTTACTCACATACACACATGCACTCTGCATACTTTATGTTAAATGTTTTTCTTTTTTTATTTTACACTTATTAAACAGCTCTACTTAGCGAGTGTAAAATAGCACACTCGCTCTCACTTTCACTGACAAGCACGCATTCACTCACACACACAGATATCAACACATATACACAGTTTTTTAATTGTCTTCTTTTTTTCGCATTCTACAAAGCAAAAGCGCTGCTTATTGAGTGTAAAATAATTGCAGACATTTAGTTTTCTCAGTCCAAGCTCCATGGCAGCGTGATATGCTGCAGTGAAGCAGCATACTCATTTTTCAGAGGGCATTACTTGTACATTAATACCCTACTGGAGAATTGTCATTCTCCAATCAGGGTGTTGATGAGCAGTTTGCCCGTTTTCTAATTATACATTAATATTTCATTCGCCGTTGCTCTTTTTAAGGGTCTATATCATATGAACAAATCACATAAATTGTGAACGCTCATAATATCGAACGTACCGGGCCTCAAACTTCCTATTGTGTGGGGGCTGTGCCCCCCACACTCCTCGCTAAATATATATTCCAACTCCGAGATCGCACTACAGGGAGGAAAGAGCAAATATCCCATTCTTCACTGTACTGTAATCTCAGATAAAGCACTTCGAGGTCCAGTATGTTCAATATTATGAGCGTTCGCAATTTGTGAGATTCGTTCATATGATATAGACCCTCTTTTTATGGAAGACAAAATTGAAAAGTTCCACTTAAACAAACAAATATACATTGTTTAAAATTATATATATCGTGTTAGCTTTAACCTGTGGTAGACAAAAATGAGCAGCATGCAATGGGTTCAGCTAATTGCACTACAGATGCTGACAACTCATAATGAGTAATAGTGCACCAAAAAAAACATGCTCATAGTCATACAAAGCTAAATATTGCTTAATAAACATAGGCAAACCTTTACTAGAACATACATCTGCATAATAGGTAGTAAGTATAAAAGAGGTAGTATGAACTGTAAGATACAAACACAGATATTATGACATCTGTGGAGTTTTACAAGAAGAAAAGCAAACATATACCTCAATAAAATCCCCCCATGACATAATATGGCTTCAGGTCCTATTTGTGTGTACAGGTACAATACTGAAGTTATAATAAGAATAATGATCATAATTACAATTTTATACAGCAATGAGTCATAGATTAAAATACAGACCGAGGATCAAAACATGCAGTGGTAATATGAAACTTGGAGGAATGATATTGCAATGCATCATGGTTAAGGAGACTGAGAGTAGTAGGATGGATTTAAGAAGTCTATGGCCTGACACAGCTCATGACACCTGTCACCTAGAGAAGGAGATCCAGCTTTAGCTCTCACACATCCCACTCCTGGCTTGACTTCACATAAACATAACATTCATAAAACAGAAATGAGAGGCACACCTTTATATGGTGCTAATATCATAGATTTGTTCAGTCACTCATTCATTCATCCATCCATCCTGGATACACACACAGACACACACACACACACACACACACACACACACACACACACACACACACACACACACACACATACACACACACGTATGCACACACATACACACGCACACACAGACACATGCTCACACACACACACACACACATACACAGACACACACACACACACACACACACACACACACACACACACACACACACACACACACACACCCACACACACACACACACACACACACACACACACACGTATGCACACACATACACATGCGCACACACACACACACACACACACACACACATACACAGACACACACACACACACACACACACACACACACACACACACACACACACGTATGCACACACATACACACGCACACACAGACACATGCTCACACACACACACACACACACACACACACACACACACACACACACACACACACACACACACACACACACACACACACAGACACACACACACACACACACACACACGCACGCACACACACACACACACACACACACACACACCTTACTAAGTCTCTAGGAGACAACTACCTTTGTGAAAACCTATGCAGACAAAAGGAGGAGAGGAAGACTCCACACAAGAAGCACAACCAGTGGAAAATGAAGCAGTGATTTAAACACTGAGTCCTCATTGTTGCATGTTGTACCACTTTTAGCTAAGAAAACTTAAATAAGGGAACTTATTGAAACATTTTTGATATTGGACTAATATCCTTCATCTTCATTTCAATCAAGGAAGATAAACAACAAGTAGTGTTACAACACCTTGTTGCAAACTACTATCTATCTCTTCATTTTGCACTCACCACACTCTTTTCCTCCTCACAGCAGTAGAGATACTCAGAAATCAAACATCATGTTTAACAGCTCATCACTGGTAATGTGGCAGCTTCTGTCACATAACTCTTCTCAAATTATGCTACTTCTAAGGTGTGAAGAGAAATCAGTAGAAGGTGTTCTGACTGTGACCAGTTCCTGTGACAAATAAAGCATGTGCCCTGAGGTACTGGTGGAAGCCGTACCCAGGAGCTCATACATATAGATGTGCCACACCTGCAGGGTATCCTGAAGAAGAAATATAGAACTGATTTTTTTTTCCAGCAAGAAATTGTGAAAAGCTTGATACTTCCACTCTGTTCTACACACCATAGAGAAATCAGCATACGTATTTATTTGGTTAGTCAGTTATTGTTGTGATCCCTTCCAGGACCTTGTAAAACAAGGTAATCCTGAGTTGTGCAACAGAGCCACACCCATTCTTTCCTGCCTGGGGCACCCCATCAGCTCTCAGTTCCCCTCTGGGAGTTGGGAGGTGGTTGGAATCATTCCAATCAGTGGCTCCTCATTATCCACAGTTGCTGCCTGTCATGGTGACTCATTCCTCTGCATGACAATTCCTTTTCAGCTTTATAGACAATATGCACTAATGGCATTGCAGGCTTTGCTGGCTCATAACTTTATTATGCAAACAGCCATTTCTCCTCTCAACCATGTTTATAGGTTCATAGGTTAGTACTAGGCTATTTGCCCTTGCAGGCTATTTTAATTCTAGTCAATTATCCCATTTGGTACTTACAATTAACCTCTTCCATTAGAATTTAGATACACCTAATCCTTTCCAAGATATATCTTTATATATTACTGTAGTGATAGTTACTAGATCACAACACAGACATTTGAAGGGAACCCATGCATTGGCATAAAGCATTTAGGAGCTGCCTCTGTTCATTAGTAGTACTGAGTGGAGTCCTGGGGCAAATTTTCTATTTCCATCCATTGAATCAAAAGTTACACTTGAATGTGGTCTGGGATGGGCTTTATTTTATAAGGAGTCTGTTCCAGATCTGTGGTATCCTCTGTGAGATATACCTTTTATGAAAACTGTTCTGTTAATGTTGCAGAAGAAGTTTAGGGACCTGGATCAATTTCTGATACCACTTGACTTAACTGATGTAAAGTAAGTCCATCAGTAATGGGTCAGAGGATGCCTTGTATGCTAGACACAGATCACCTCTTAGCAGTCTGTAAGAGACTGAATATAGCAATAAGGCTTTGAGGTGCTCCATGTAGGCCTTGTGTCCTTTTTGTAAGGTATCTCTGTGAGTGTTCCACTTGTTGCATGTGATTGAAGAGATATGTGCCAAAAGGGACATTATACTCAATGACTGGCCTAATGAGGACTGAGTAAAGGGGAACAAAGCCATCTCTGGATCTAGAAGCAATCCCCTTATTTATGAACTGCACACTATAGAATGACTTCCTTACCACAGTGGACACTTGCTAGTCAAAAGATAGGTCACTGTCTGCATATGTTCAAAAGTTCTGAACTACTTGGTCAACTCTTAGGAGTGTGTTGTTAATGTGGTAGTTCCCTGGAGGAGATGACTTTCCAAATGTTATGGTAATGCATTTTTTTGGCATTTTGCTTTAGTCCATGAGTCTGGAACCAGTTACTACTTTGGGGCAATCCTTTTTGTAAGATGGCTGAGTCTTTTCGAGATTCAGTCACTGCTTCTAGCTTGCAGTCATCTGCATACCTAGATAGCCAGAGCTGTTTGGAATTGGCTTTACTTCTGAGAACTGGATAATAACTACAGGTGTAAACAATGACAGTGGTATGCCTTTCTCTTGCTTCTTTCAGGCAAAGCCACATCTATGCAGCTGTTTACCTGCTGGTATAGTTTAGTGGTATATTTCCACATATTAAGAATTAGCTGGGATTGGTGGTGATTGGAAACTTGCAAATGTATCACTTAGGAGTAGGTAGTTTGCCTTGGAGAAACTTTTAAAGGTACCGGGAGGAGAGGTGGTCCTTGGATACAGTTTTATTTTGAAGAAGATGGCTTTGCGGTTATACCTAGCAAGTAGCAAAAATATGCAAGGGATTCTGCAAGGTGGCCCTATATTACTTAGGACAATGTTTAAGATGTTATCCCCCCTAGTGGATAGCCTGACTGGTTGTTCCAGGGCATTTGTATTGACAAAGTCCAGGAATCCCTATGCTTGTGCAGTATTAGTGGTAAAAGATTGCTCAATTAATAACTAGATAGTTTAGAACACCCAAATAAATGGTATTGGGTTTAATATTGAGTGTCTCTAGTTCTTGTAGGTAGGCATTGTGGCTTTCTTGTGCCATAGAAGGAGTTCTATGTCTAGTTAATATATATATATATATATATATATATATATATATATATATATATATATATGTGTGTGTGTGTACATTTCTGATGGTGACATGAAGAAGTTCAAGTGCATGATGCTGCTTTACCATCTTTGATGATATGACTGTAATCTGCTTGAAATTAGCATTTACTAAATGTTCAATGTGTGATATTATCTTAGAGCTTTTCTCCTCGGGAATTTTCGACAACATTAGCAGAACAGTTTGGTGGGAGGGGGGGGGTATCTCACAGCTATATACTTCCTTCAGGGTGAGAAGGGCTTGTAGGGAGTTCCTAGTTTACACTCCTAGCACTGATCAGCAACACTTTCATATTTTCTTTTGCTTGTTTCATTATATTGGTAGGTGTGTCTGTTTGGCACTGTGGTGGTTAATAATGTCTTTGTCAATATTCAAAAGCCGTGAGGGCAAGAGGTGCAGACCATCCTTGGTGAATCAGTGTGGTCTGTCGTCATGTCTTCTCAAACTATATTGGAACACAGTCAAAAAAGAAAGGTAGTAGTGAGCCAAAACTATGTGCATCCCCAAACCCTCATGCCCCAAGATGGGTGAACAGGCAGTGGCAACTCACGCTCAATCTCCTCATCCATTCTTGTAGAAATCTAAGTCATTAAATGAAATCAGGTTGTCTGCAGCATAGCTAGGACTTGATCCTTGTATGTGATGGAATTTTCTTGAGAACTTCAACATTATTGGATATGACAGAAAAAAATCTCTCTTTTACAATAAACAAAGCCCTCTGATAGCTATAATTTATATATAGCCTCTCATGTGTAGATATCTGGCTGTACTTGTTAATGTAAAATTAACTCAAACTAGCATATACCATTATTTTGTACTACAGACAAAAATTATAATTGCTGAATATACCTATTTTTCACTTAGTTATCTTATTTTTTGTTTACAAGGTGTGTCCAACTAGGCATGGTCTATTTTCAGTAAAGAATGTGTTGTTTACACTAACAATGATAAATTAGTCCAGGAATCCATGGAAAATCTCCTTTTATGTTTTTTCCACCTTGCGCACTTTTTGCTGTTTTGCTGTCTTTTTTTTTTTTCCAATGCACACCATGCATTTTCATTGTGCTTTATCCTCACAAATCAGTACTGATTCCCGCTCCTTTTCTTAATTGCCATGGGATACTGTACATCCCCCAGGAAGACAGCCCCATGACAATACAGATCCCTACTTATCTTGCATGTCACTGAGTGTAGTGGAAGATAAACCCAAACAGCTGCTGTTTCATTAGAACCCACAGCCTTCTGATTCCTTGTTTCAAAGCAAGTATACTAACCAAGGAACCACTGGCACTGATTCTCCTATGAAGTTCCACCATGTAAATTCCTAAATGTGAGTGCTGAATATGATTGTGTATAATGCCATGTATATTACTTCCAGGAAGTTCAGAATCCTGCTGATAATTGGGGAGGCATACACCATAAAACCCATACTTACATTTCTATAAAGCTGTCAATAAGGGACTTCAGTGTAACTGACTGGGGTTCATCAGAATAAGAATGGTATTTCAGTGCACTTGCAAGTATAGGATATAAAGTGTTTGTCATATGCAAATGAAATGGAAATAAACTAGAACAAAATAAGTAAGAGTATGGACTGTTCACCTCAGTCTGAATCTGCATATTAGAAATGACATCGGTTGCAGGAAAGACAGGAAATGTATTAAATTGTTTGTATTTTTTAAATGGCACTGTTCAGTTTCCTGTTAAATTAATAATTATAACACATTTCTGTTTAATGATAGAAACTACATATTCATGACAGCTGTGCCATTAAATTATTCATTATATGGGCAGCTAACAATAGATTGTACCCTTCTCAACCATGATAAAGACCCCAACAGCAGATGGCTAGCTGCACATTGATAAGAAATTTGTAAAATTCATATGCATAGATTAGTAATGAGTTACACACTGTAGAAGTATTAAAAACATTTTCAGTCAGTTCAGTGCATGTTGAAAACAGTAAAGATTTAAACACAAGACATACCATAAACCTTATTCATATCACTGAAGTAAAACACACACACACACACACACACACACACACACACACACACACACACACACACACACACACACACACACACATACACACATACACACACACACATATATATATATATATATATATATATATATATATATATATATAATGTCATAATATTCAATATCAGAATATTGAAACCTAAACTATACCAACTATGGGATGACACAACAGTAGAGAAAGAGCAAATTCCCATTTTTGACATTTTGTGTTTCAAAATTTTATGTTTTTAATCAAATGAATGGAACCTACACACACACACACACACACACACACACACACACACACACACACACACACACACACACACACACACACACACACACAGATACACACGAATGTACATGCGTCATCATCATCATCATCAGCCCCATTTTTCCCATTTTTTCTACATGGGGTCAGGGTATCATGTTAACTGTCGCCAGCTCTCTTGATTCAGTGCCACACTCCTGCCTTCTTCAACACTCATGCCTTATTGTCGCTGATCTACTTTCACACAATCCATCCAGCTCTTTGCTGGACATCCTTGCTTCCTCTTACCTTCTTCCTGTCTGTCCCAAATCTTCCTCACCAGATTGTCTTCTGCTTTTCTACACATATGCCCAAATCACCATAATCTGTTCTCTTTGAACTTTTCTGCAATTAGACCTACTTTGGCTTCTGCTCTTATGTCCTCATTTCTTCATCTGTCCCACAGTGTGCATCCTACCACCTTTCTCAGGCACTTAATTTCCATCACCTCTAGCTTCTTAAATTGTTCTGCCTTTACTGCCCAGATTTCTGTACCATACAGTAGTACTGGTCGCACCACTGTCTTGTACACCTTGCTTTTCAACTTCTTTGGCATTCTTCTGTCATAGATTACACCTGATACTCTATGCCAGTTGGCTGCAGCCCCTCTAATTTTAGCTTTGACCTCTTCATTCAGACTAGCCTTCTCCTCAACCACCCTTCCCAGATACTTGAAGCTGTTTACCTGTTCCACTATCTTCCCTTCTATCTCTATTCTCAGCTTCTTCAGATTAAACCCAATGTGTTGCCATTACCACTGTCTTATCTGTGCTTAGTTTTATCCCATGTGCCTTCAGATTTGAATTCCATTTTCCTATCCTTTGTTGAAGCTCTTGCTAAGAGTCTGCCTGTACTGCTACATCATCTGCATACAGCAGCTTTGTTGATCTGTCCCTTTCAACCTGTTTGCAAATGTAGTCCATCACCAGTATGAACAGCAGTGCGCTCAGAGCTAAACCCTGATGTACACCCAGTCCCACTGGGAACCCCTCTGTGAGGCCAAACACTGTTTGTATTTGAGTCACTGGGTGTACATAGCCTGCACTAATTCTACCAATGTTTCCAGGACTTTAAACCACTACAGTTCTGCCCATATTAACTTTCTTGGGATCTTGTTATATGCTTTCTCCAAGTCTAGGAATGCCCAGTTGGAATTTGTCCTTATTTCTAGTTTCTTTTCAAGTATCTGTCTCAATGTAAACAGTGGGTCAATTGTGCTACATCCTGATCTGAATCCAAACTCTTCATCTTCCATCTTATATTGTACTATTCTATGTATCCATTTATCAATCACTCTCTCCAGAACTTTTATGCAGTGTGGTAGGAGTTTGATCCCTCTGTACTGCCCACAGTTGTGGATGTACCCTTTGTTCTTGAACACTGGCACAAGTATGCTTATTTTGCAGTCATCTGGGATATGCCTTTCTCTCCACACTGCTATTAGTACCCTCAGTAGCCATTTCTCCCCTATCTCACCCAGCATCTTTATCATATCTACTGTCACCTCATCTGAGCCTGTTGCTTTCCCTGAATTCTCTTCCTTAGTGCTGCTCTTAGTTCTTCTAAGGGGGGTTCCTCTTCTTCTCTAATTGTAGGCTGTTCTAGGCCAGTACAGCTACTGTGGGGTTTTCTTCATTCAGAAGCTGCCGGAAATACTCCTTCCATCTGCCTTTGATGTCCTGTGGATTGGTGAACCAGTTGTTGCTGACATCCCTTATGAAGGGTATCTGACTATCTTCTTTATCTTTCTGTCTTTGCCTTGCAACCTGATATAGTCTCTTTGTGTCCCTTACTGAGTCACTTTCCAGAAGTTGGTAGAGTACCTCCAATGCCCTATTCTTTGCTATTACAACTTCTTTCTTAGCTTCTTTGTTAGCCAACCAGTAGTCCTTCCTAGCCTGGTCCGTTTTTTTTCTATCTCCCATTTCTTCCTGCACTCCTTTTTTCTTTTGATGACTTCCTGGACTTCTGCATTCCACCACCAGCTCTCCTTATGTACCTTATTTCCATACCTGGCTTGGCCACATATCTTTTCTGTAGTCCTAACACATGCTGCTTTTAGGCACTGCCACTCCTCTTCAACTCCACCTATTTCCTCCTCTTTTTGGGGTGCTAGAGCCCCGAGTAATTCCTTGAACTTCTTGTACTTTCTCTCCAGTCATTTCCAGGTCCTCGGCCTGGTATCTGTTAACCTTAGAGCCTTCTCTGACCACTGCCTGCAGCTGATTGTGGCAACTAATGTTTATGCTGTGGGCCGACTGTTTCACTGGGGATGACTTTGCAATCATGGATTCTACCCCAGTGCCTTTTCCTTACTAGGAGGAAGTCTACCTGAGTTGCATGTTGGCTACTCTTGTATGTGATCTTGTGACTGTCTCTCTTTCTGGATCATGTGTAGGCTGCTATCAAGCCATTTGCCATATAGAAGTCTAGAATGGCTTCTCCTTCTTTATTCCTGTTACCCCACCCATGTGGACTCAGGCAGTCCTCATATCCTGTTCTGTCTGTCCCGATATGTGCATTCTTGTCACCCATTACCAACATCAGTTCATGTTGTCCTGCTTTATCTAGTAGGTCCTACAACTGCTGTCTGAATGCATTCTTCCTCAATATCACAACCCTGCTGTGAAGCATATGCTGAGATTACAAATACTGCCCTATCATTACACTGGAGTCAGACTGCCATGAGTCTGTCATTAATTCTGATGATATCCCTGACTGCCTTCTGAAGCCTTTCTATCACTACAATTCCTACACCATTTCTAGCCTGTCCCCCACTTGAGTAGTAGAGTCTGGATCCCAAGCCAAGTGGCTTTGCTGCAGTGCCCTTTCATCTCATCTCTTGGATACATAGGATGTCCAGCCTCCTTCATACCATCATGTCATCCACTTCCAAGCTGCATCCTGTCAGAGAACCTACATTAAGCATAGCAATTCTAAGTTCATGTTTGCAGGTTGGTTGGTTTTACGTACATGCATATAAATAATATCTAGAATAGCTGAAAAAGTTCACAGGACCTACTGTTCAAGGATATAGCAGATAATTGTCCCTTACGCTGTCTCCTTCAAGGCAGGTAATTAGGTTTTGGGGAAAGCAGCTGTTTATATAAACAGTGGTAAGAATCAATATGGTAGAAGTATAAAAGTCTAAAAGACTCACTCAGTGGACTTTGAAGAAATCTGGAGAACCTAGAAGGAAAGAGAAGGGTACACTACTTTTGAGAGAGGTATGTCCCAGATGATTGTGAGGTTTGGAAGTATTTCCTACTTGAGTGGGGAGAAGAGCTTTTTATTTTTTTTTTTGCATGAATACTTGGCCCCAAGGTAACTTATCTGGATTATTGATCTGCACTGTAGTCGATTGGGTAAAACACATCTTTGTCATTTGAATATATACCAACAACAAATGGCTTTCCCTTTCTTATAGGTGTTTTCTAGTGCTACTTGCCTGAATCAATGATATGAGATGTTATTTTTACCCTTTAACTGCTATGACCAAGCACTGTCCCATGAGTGTCATTACCTGCACTTTGAATTTGTTCTAGAGACTGCTGTAAACATGCCTACATATACCACTGTTAAACCATGATCTTATTTAAGAACAGTTGTTTTACCTAGAACTTCTCATTTTCAAACAGGGAAATCACCAGAGAGAAAATTACTGTTGACGTGTTGTCTTTAGTTTCAATTTAATATCTTCTTGGGGAAAAATGGACAGGAATTTATTGAGTTCTTGCCTGTCGTATAACTGCTTTTCTCTTGCATATAACAGGCTGCTGGTACTTTAACAACAGAAAGAAACAAGCTGTTCTTAATGTGTTCATTTTATTTCAAAGAAAGGAGAACAAGCTGTTTTGTTTTTCTTTTCTTTTTAATGTGTCCCTATTGTTGAAAAGAAAGCAAGAAAGAGAGAAAGAAAGCTGTTTAGCAATTAATAATTGCTGCCTGTTCATGCCATTACCAAATAAAAAAGAGCTAATTACAAAAACAAAAGAATGGTGAGTAGTGATGACATCACCGAGCCACTACAGTGACTGCTGGTTAGTTGACCATGTTAGAAAAAGAGAAGAAAAACTTTTGAGTTTTACATTGTGCTATGAAATATTTTCTTTTCTTTAGTCAGTTACAAAGTGGTGACCTGTAAAAAGTTTGTTCAGTATGTCCTTATTCATACTAATATTATCTCATTTCCCCAAAATAAGTTTTAAATGTCAAGCACTAGCGAGTGATATCTGTATCCATTTGCTTATTCTTTCTCTCTCTCTCTCTCTCCATATGTATATCTATATCTATATCTATATACATATAGACCAAGCAGGACAACCAAAGCTAAAACATACAGAGTACTATATAGCAATCATAGATG
>NC_056729.1:145762632-145782229 GCF_019279795.1 Protopterus annectens
CAGATACATTCCGAATGGGGCATTGTACTCAATCATAGGTCTAATGAGTGATGAGTACAGGGGGACGATGACCTCCCTTGATCTAGATGTGAATCCCTTCATGATCAGGTGGGCAATGTAGAAGGTTTTCCTGACTACTTTAGCAACATGAGTGTCAAACGAAAGGCTAGTGTCAACCTGGGTCCCCAGGTCCCTGATGACTTCTTCTGTGCTCAGTGGATTGCCACCTATATGGTAGCTAGGGGTAACCTTGTTTTTCCCGAAGGGTATGACTATGCATTTCTTGGCGTTTAACTTTAGGCCATGGCTCTGGCACCAGTTATCCGTTTCTGTGAGGCCCTGCTGAAGGATATCTGTGTCAGAAGTGTTTTCGACTATGGCGCCCAGTTTGCAGTCATCTGCAAACTTTGTCAGCCATAACCCTCCTGTGTTTGCTTGTACTTCAGAAAAGTAGATGCCGAACAAGAGTGGACCCAGGACTGAGCCATGTGGTACACCACTTGTGACAGGCTTTGAGTCTGACATGGCTCCAGCAACTCTGACCCTGTGGGTTCTGTCACTTAGCCAGTTTGCAACCCATCTTGTGATGTATGGGTTTACATTCAAGTTGATGAGGTTTTCGATGATACCTGAGTGGGGTATTGTGTCGAAGGCCTTTCCCAGGTCGAGGTAGGCTGTATGGACTGCCTTTCCCTCATCAATGGCCTTGGTGACTGTTTCGAAAAAGTCAACCAAGTTTAAAAGGCATGATCTGCCTTTGACAAAGCCAAACTGGGTTGCATCCAAAGTCTGCAAGTTCCCTATGTCTTTATTTATGAGTTCCATTATGATCCTCTCCATGGCTTTACAGATAAGGCTTGTCAAGCTAATGGGATGGTAATTTCCAGGGTCGGTGGAGGCACCGCCCTTGTGAAGTGGGACCACAGTTGCCGTGCGCCCTCCTTGGGTACGTATCCTGAGGTGATGCTAAGATTAAACAGCTGTCCTAACTGCGGGTTTAATTCCTCATTGAGTTCGTGGAGCACACAGCCGGGGACACCATCCGGTCCCATGGATGCTGTGTTTTTTGCCTTGGCGAGAGCAGTTCTCACCTGGGCGTTGGAGATGTTTGGGGGGGGCTACAATCCTCTGGTATAGGTATCTCTCCTTTTGGGGGGAGGGGGGGGTTTGCACTGAACCTGTCAGCCAGTATGTTGGCAATGTGTGTAGGTTCAGTAATCTTCACATCATTTTGGACTAATTCTGAGCATATCTGGGAGTTTCCTCCTAGGTTTCTAACATAGCTAAAGAAGGCCTTATGATTGTCTTTTGTGTCCTTGGCGATTTTTCTCTCAAAATTAGCCTTGGATGATTTTATGAGAGCTCTTAGCTTTTTACTTATAATGATCAAAGGTGTCTTACCTTTCAAGGATTTTGCTCTATCTTGTAGTAGCTTCCTCCTTTTGTTGTAGAGCTTGTTTATGGCTGGGGTCCACCAGACTGGACGCTTGCCTTTGGTACAAAGAGTCTTAGTTTTGTTTGGGATTGCCTGATCCATGCACTCCTGTAGGTGCTGGTAGAAGGCATTTGTAAGTGATTCAGCGGTTTGAGTAATGTTTACCACTGACTCAGGGTCCTTAAAGGAGACCAGACTAGTTTTTAGAAGTGTGAAGTCGGCTTTTGAGAAGTTTTTCACTGTGGTCTTTTTTATTTCAGGTGGGGGCGGGATGAGGACCTCCAGCGAGATTAGTTTATTATCTGATCTCACCAGTGAGGGGTATACTTCCGGTGTTGAACATTGTGATCCCATGTTTGTGATGTGATGTGATATATATATATATATATATATATATATATATATATATATATATATATATATATATATATATATATCTGAATATACGCCCATATGCACATATATAAGTCTATTTAAAATGATGAAATGGCCCCAAAATTGACATAAACAATGTCAACAAAAAAATGTCACAAACACTGAAATGCTAGTAGGCATGCATCAAGCAACAGCCTCAGCACATGCAAAATTAAACAAACAAAAAACAAAAAGAAGCCACCCATGCAATCCTCGTTTAGCTCACTGCTGTCCCATACACTCTGCTAATTATATATACTAACTTTGAGATTGCACAATATCAGGGAAAGGGCATATTCACCAACCCTGGGAAATATCTGATCTCACACATCTGTCAACTATCTGTTTAGCTGACCAAATTCTGTCAGCTAAACAGATGTCAACAAACCAATGTTTAATGAAGGTTATGACGCCATATCTATTTATCAAATCTATTAATCTATATATTAATCTATTATCTATCTATGTTTTTTCGCAAGTAATCACAAATATGCTTGCAAATGTTAAGGTATGGGGTACGCCAAGAACAACAACTCTAACTTGAAAATTTGCCTCTGCACTATAGAAACAATCCTGTGAGTCATGCAAAATTTTACAAGGAGAGCACAAATAAAATGCAGTCACCTTCTCTTATAAATAAAAATATAACATTTAAGCTATAATGATACTTGGTGGTATAATAAAGATTTTTGACATCACACAGAACTCGGACGTAAACATCATCATTTTCATACTTTTTCTACATGGAGTTGGGGTATCGTGTTAACTGTTGCCATCTCTCTTGATTCAATGCCACACTCTTGCCTTCTTCAACACTTATGCTAGACTGTCACATATCTTCTCTCACACAATCCATCTTTGCTAGACATCCCAGTTTCTTCTTGCCTTCTACCTGTCTGTCCCAAATCTTCTTCACCAGATTGTCTTCTGCTTTTCTGCACGTCCCCAAACTACCACAATCTGTTGCCATTGATCTTTTTTGTAATTAGAGCTATTTGAACTTCTGCTCTTATGTCCTCATTTCTTCATCTGTCCCACAGAGTGCTTCATACCACTGATCTCAGGAACTTCATTTCCATCACCTCTAGCTTTCTTATCTGTAATGCCTTTCCTTCCCAGGATTTGGTGCCATACAGCAGTACTGGCCGCACCACTGTTTTGTATTGATTACTTTTCAGCTTCTTTGGCATTCTTCTGTCATCTGCTACACTTGACACTCTATGCCAGGTGGCTGAAGCACTTCTGATTCTAGTTTTGCCCTCTTCATTCAGACTTGCCTTCTCAACCACCCCTCCCAGCTACTTGAAGATATTAACCTGTTCCACTAACTTCCCTTCTATCTCACTTCTCAGCTTCTTCTAATTTCCCCAGTCTGCTGCCTTTATCACTGTCTTATCTGTACTCAGTTTTATCCCACGTGCTTTCAGTCTTGCATTCCATCCCCCAACCCTTTACTGAAGTTCTTGTTCAGAGTCTACTTGTAATGCCACATTGTCTGCATACAGCAACTTTGTTGATCTCTCCCCTCTGACCTGTTGTAATCCACCACTTGTATGAAAAGCAGTGGGTTCAGAGCTGAACATCGATGCCCACCCCACTCTCAATGGTAACCCCTCTGCGAGACCGAATACTATTTGTACTTGAGTCATTGGGTCCTTCTAGATAGCCTGCTGTAATTCTACAAATGTTTCTGGGACTTTGAGCCACCATAGGGCTGCCCAAATAAGCTTTCTTGAGACCTTGTTGTATGTTTTCTTCACATATAGGCATGCCCAATTGGACTCTTTCCTCATCTCTAGTTTATTCTTAACTATCTGTCTCACTGGAAACATTGGGTTAGGTGTGCTGCATCCTAATCTGAACTGCTCATCTACCACCTTACTTTCTACTACTCTGCATATCTATTTATCAATCACCCTCTCCTGAACTTTCATTCAATGTGACAGAAGTTTGTATCTCTGTACTACCCACAGTTGTGGATGTCCTCTTTCTACTTGGACACTTTGCACGAGTATGCTTGTTCTCCAGTCATCTGGGATATGCCTTTCTCTTGACACTGATATGAGTACCCTCAGGAGCCATTTCTCCCCTCTCACCCTGCATCTTTTTCATATCTGCTGTGACCTGTGACCTCATCTGAGCCTGCTGCTTTCCCTGATTTTGTTTCCTTAGGGCTGTTCTTACATCTTCTATGGTAGGCCCCTTGACTCTATGGTAGGCCCCTTAACTTCTCTCACTGTAGGCTGTATGTGAGTCAGTACAGCTTCTTTGGGGTTTTGCTCTAACTCAAAAGTAATCACTTTGCCAAATTATATTTTTAAGCCTGATTATATTTCTATCTTGACAGTGGTTAGTACTGGTGTCTAACAGAGGTGTGTAACGAGCCACCTTTTTTTGGGATAATGTTCTTACATGTGGAATGGGGCATGGATTATCAGTTATGCTTATGATTGAAGCATGGTAGCATAATTGCTTCATTTACAGCCACTAAACTCATGTAGAGAAACACATACATGGTACAATGGCAATGAATTCAGCTTTAATGTCAGAAAATGCTGAATCATGACACCAGGCAAAAAAGGACATACATTTATTTGTGACTCTGCAATATAAATGTTTGCCTCATGAATGATGACATCATCGTTAATCATTTAGGAACAATAGAGCAACAGTAGCCAATGGTTTAAACTCTGACCACTGTCGATCTAGCAAGGTCAAAATAATGCATGTTTAGTAGCACTCAAGATTTAGATGACATAGCTAGTCACAACAGCCAGATCCTTATACCACTTCAGACCTCAGTTATCTGACCCACTGAATGCACTGATGCATTTTGTAGCCTTGAAAGAAAGCAGCTGACAGAATTGGAAAAGATACAATAACAACTTCTTACTAGAAAGATGAATGGGCTGAAAAAATGTGAACTATTTAAAAAGACTTTGGGAACAGTCGTTATTCTTTCTTTTTTTAATAGCTTGCCAAGAGATGGTCTAAATACAATGTCTGATCGACTTCTGTTTGAAAGTGTATGACTGAACTATACTACTAGGATAACTATTAGCAGATCACTAAAGCTATTACTAAAAATAGATACTTTAAAAATAAACAACTCTGAAATTACACCTCCCAGCTATAATATCATCCATAATGACCATATAATGAGGAAAGGCTGTATTATTGCATTGATATTTCCCAATAACTGCCACATTTACCCTTACAACAAACAAATACCAAAATTCAGTTTAGCAGAATTTCTTATTACTCTTTTTGAAATTAAACAATTATAAACAAATATGTATCACTGTCATTTGCATCCCTCCTGGTGACATTACAGCTTTATGGAAGATATCCTACACTGGATATCCATAAAAATACCACAAGAAAAAAATACTACTAGGTGATGTGAATGTCAATTGGTTGGGCATAAACTCTAACCCCCCTACACCTACCATGAACTTATATGGTTTCACACAAATAATAAATAGCCCCATACATTATAGCAAGATATCAAATTTCCTATTACACTGGATATGGTCATTAGATCATTTTATGTATATGTATGTATACATATGTATGTCCAAAGATATTCAAAGAAAAGTACATGCAAAAGCATCCAGGTATGGAAATTTTCACAATACAAAAAATAATATCACAAATGAAGAATGAAGAACAGAAGATTAGGAAAGATGAACTTAAAGTATGAAATAAGTTATGGAGCACCTGTGAAGTAATGTAGGATTTAGTGTAGAAAATATAACACAGGTTATATCACAGCATGATGGAACAGTAAGGGGAAACAGGAGGAGCAGGAGACAGCTGAAGAAATATGAACATGGGGAAAAAAAAGATTTAATATGGTGCAATATTTATGCAAAGAAGAAATCAAAATTAATCAATACAAAAAGAAGAGCACCAAAGATATCTGAAGAGAAATACAGGCAAGGGTATCCAGATATGGAAAATTTTACAATGCAAAAAATAAGAAAACAAAGAGGGAAAGTAGAAAGGGGGATTATTACTGGAGAAGTTAAACTAATAGAAACTGAGGTTATGGAGTACCTGCAAAGTGAAGGATTTAATGTAGAAAATCTAAGTCTGATAACACCACAGTAGGATAGAATAATGAATCCTCACTTTAAGGAGAAACCAGTGGAGTTTGAAACATCTGATCAGTTTTCATATGAAGATGCTTTGGAGCCTTCAGCAGGAAACCAGCATTAAAGTTCAGTTGGAGTTGCATAGCAACGGAAGGAACAGGAAATTGGCAATTCTAACGCAGCCAATGTAGAGTGATAGGCCAGTGAGTTCCCATATGAAATAGTAACAGATGACAAAGAATGAAAATGAAGAGAATATGGCACAGGAAGATGCTCTGGAACTTTCTGTACAATGTCCATAGGAATGTGCCCTCAGTTTAGAAGAAAATGATCTAATAAAAGAGTTGCTTGATTTAATAGAGATGGATAGACATATTCAGATCAATGAAAGAAATAGATTGCAGAAAGTTAATAAGTCCCAAAATGTTAGACGTTTGATAAAACAAACGAAAACAGCAATTAGGACTGCTCACATAGATTCATGTGATATAACAGAAATAAACAGGATATATTACTGTGCAGCTAAATTAAAAACAGATAAAGTCTTACCACAAAAATGCAGGGCAGTAAGAAAAAGGAAAGGGAGAAATCAAATGCCGTCATAAAACTATCGAATAGAGAAAACTATAAAGCAATTAAGACAAGAAGTGTCACTGCTGGAAGAGTACAGAAGAGGGAACAGATCAACAAAAATACTCTTAAAGATAGATGGGATAAAAACAACATGTAATATCAGAACAAATCAGGATCTGTCGTATACTATTGCAAAAAATAAACTAAAGATATCAGCACAGGCAGAAAACTTAGAAGATATGCAGTTAAATATAAAGGAAAAGTACAAAATAAGCAGTTTATTGTTGACTCAATAAAGGTTTATAGAGCATTGAGAAACAAGGCAAAAGGAATTGAAACACCCTCAAAAAAAGAAGAAATAGACACATTTTGGAGAAATATCTAAGACGATCCTGTGGAACATAAAAGCACTGAATGAATAGAAGGAAAAGAAAGAATAAGAAGTTCAAATGTACAGGATATAAAATGGGATGAAGTAATGGCCAGAGAAATTGAAGCAAAATTAGGAAAAGCTCCTAAATGGAAAACCCAAAGCCCAAATGCAGTACCCAACTTCTGGCTAAATGTATTAATATCTTTACATGAAGATTTAGTCTTGAGTAAGAACTTGTTATATGCACACCCTGATCAGATGCCAACCTGATTAACAAGAGGAAAAACAACACTCCTCCTTAAGAGTGAACCTGCAACCTATCCTGAAAACTATAGACCAATAACTTGCCTTCTGACAATGTGTAAATTATACACTGGAATTGATACCAATAGAGTTTATAGTCATTTAGAGGAAAACTCTATCATGGCAATAGAACAAAGGCTAATGAAAGACAGTCATATGGAACAAAGTATCATTTGTTATTAAATAATGTCATAATGGAGAACTGTAAAAAAGGGGAAAAATCTAAGTATGGCATGGATAGACTAAAAAAAATACATTTGACAGCATCCTACATTCATGGATAAAAGAGTGCTTACAAATGTATAAGATACACCCTACACTGATCGATTACATTGCAGAAACCATGAAATAGTGGCAAACGATTTTGCAGTTAAGCTATGATCTTTGTCGCCGCTGCTCTTTTGTCTTGCCCTTAACCCATTAATCTGCCTACTTAGCGGATTAGGTCATGGCTACAATTTGGCGCACAGAAAACAACAAAGTGTGTCTTCTCATCTTTATGTGAATGATTTGAAACTATACAGTTCATCAGATGAGGAACGGAAAACACATCTACAAGTGGTCAAAACTTTCTCATATTATATAAGTATGTCACTTGGTCTTGATAAATGTGCCAAAGCAACCTTTAAAGCTGGAAAGCTGCAGCATCTAGAAAATGTCAGTCTGGGACAGAAATGTGATATAAAAAAATTTGAGCAAGAAGGACTGCATAAATATTTGGGAATCAATGTAGGAGCAACAATAAAACATGAACAAATGCAAATAAAACTCAGCAAGGAATAATTCAGAAGACTAAAAGTAATACTGAAAACAGCTTTGATACCTAGGAACAATGTATAGGCTATAAACCAATTTGAACTTCCTGTCCTAACTTACTGAGTGATTGACTGGCCCTAAAACTGATTGGATCTGTTGGACAGGAACCAAGTAAAATACTTCAAGCTTATCAAATGATTTATAAAAAATCAGTGTATAGCAAGATTATATATTCCTCATCCTGAAGGAGGTATGGGCCTCCTCGAAATGAATTACATGTACAGATCTCCAGTTGTAGGACTGCATATATATTTGCTGACCTCACAAGATCCAAACCTAGTGAAATTTTAAAACACGAGGAGAATAAGCCTAAGATGACTTTGCTGCTTAGTTTAGCAGAAGCATATCGATATTAAGCGGGAATCAATCAAACATAGAAGTAGATAAAATCTGGAGGCAGCTGACTGTGCCAAAAAACAAAAGAAAGAATATAAGATGAAGGAGCAGATGAGAAGGCAAGAAATGTGGAAAATGCATAAATAAAGTTGGAAGTAAGAAAACTTTTGAAACATCATGTCAATCAGGAACAAACACAGGAATAGTTAAGGACAGGGGAATTTAAGCCAACAGATGAAAGATTAATATAAGCAGCCCAGCATAGTGGACTACATACACATTCATTCAAAAAGTCTATTGAACATGTGGGAGAAACAGAAAAATACAGGTTCTGTAAAACAGAATTGGAAACAGTTGCTCATCTTGTAGCTAGGTATGATACACTAATGGCAAATGAACTGTATACTGAAAGGCATAATAATAATATGGCAAGACTGTTGCACTGAGGTTTGTACAAACATTATAATATTTAAGTAGATGAGAAGCGTGCAACTATTATAATAGTGAAATAGATGAGAAGCGTTGGAAACATGAGACACTAAGCATTACAGAAAATGGTGAAGTTAGATCACATTGGATCACCCATTTCTAACAATTCAAAAATAGATGTGAGAAAAAATATATAGTAGTCCAGGAAAAGAAGACAAAAGTAACATTCATCATTGAAATTGCTACACCTAGTGACTACAGTGTCTTACATACAGATAGACACAAAGTCATAAAATAAAAGGATTTACAGGCAGAAACAAGGACAGTGTGGAAGAAGGATACCCAGACAGCTCCAATAGTAGTAGGAGAAATGAGTCTTATAAAAAAAATTTACAATTGTACTCAGATATGTTACCGATACATGTAACTCCGTATGAATTGCAGAATGAGTCGCTACTGGAAACACTGTGGGTGCTGCAAAGAACACTTCTGGCTAATATCAAGGATTGAAACAATACTAATTTCATGAACTTTAATCATACTTTGACTTAGGGATGGGGTCCATTCTTGTCATGGTATTAGAAACCCAAAAGACTTGAAGAAATTAAAAAGTGCCAGGCATCTCACATATCCACTTAAACATGTTTATAAAATACACAACCTTTCCAAGTTTAACATAGAAATATTCATTATTATCACATCATCTATTATCTGGAACTTCCTTAAATTCCTTCCTTTAGATAATGTTGCAAATGAATTAATACAACTTTTTTAAATATCCTCCATAGCATTGTACCTTCTAGAGGGAAGAGACTGAAAGCAAACAATGACTTGACTAAATTGACCATTTGGGCACAGGAGAATAATCTGCTTATAAATACATCAAAAACTAAGCATATGAGATCTGTGAGGCATAAACTGAAAGGTGAATATTTAATACAGCACATAGTGATTGAAACTGTAGACTCATTTAAAGACATGAGTATATGGGTAGATTCAGCTATGAGTTTTTCTAATCATATCACCCAATTGGCTAATGATAGTTACAGAACTATAGGTTGTATAAAAAGATTTATGAAGTCTAGGAAATCAAACATAATGAAGTCATTGTTTGTTAGTTACATTACACCCAAACTTGAGTATGGAATAACAATATGGAAACCCTATAGGAAAACAAGCATGAATAAACTGGAAAGAGTACAGAAGAAATGTACCAAGGGCATCCATGGATGTGAAAATTTAATTTATTATGAAAGACTAAAATATCTGAACTTGTACAGTGTCTCATGCAGATATTTAAGAGGAGATCTTATTCAGGTATATAGGGCATTTAGGGGCAACTACCTCTGGGAATGTTTGGGGTTATCAAAACGTACTAGAGAATCGTTGGATAACCTGTGTAGAAGATTCTATAGGAATGAGAAGTGTACTAATTGGTTGTTTGACAGAGTAGCTGATACATGAAACACACTACCAAATTACATTAAGGCAAGTACTAGTTTAGATATTTTTAAGAACAGCCTGGACACTTATTATGGGAACAAGTGTTTTGGTATATTGGTAAGCTAGAAGAGCATTGATGCCTGTGCCTGAAACACTTGTATGTATGTATGTATCCAAAAAGTGTAGAATGCTGATGCAAAATAAAAGAAAGAATGGCAAAAATATAAAACACCAGAATTATCATGAAAACTTCAGACTGCTTTGCAATTGTAATAAAATACAGATAAATGAAGACAAAAATTATATTATAATAACTCTCAATATAATAGTAATCACAGCCCTAAAAAATTCTGGACAGCTGTTAAAAAAGTCTTGCATCCCAGCCAAAAATTCAACTGTAAATCTTCTCCTAATAACAAATGACTCAAAACTGCAATACAATTCAAGTTTTATTTCATAGATAATACAGCATCTCTAACCAATGAATAAACACCATCTAATCCTAACAATGCACAACAGCTACGTATCACCATATCCATTTTCACCTTCAGACCTGTGCCTACATACTATATAAAACTAATCTTAACTAAACTCAAATCATGCTCTATTTCAGCAGATAACCTTCTAAGTGAGCACATTAAAACAGCAACCAGCAGCATTGCTTATCCTGCCTCAATCCTTATAGTTAGGTCAGTCAAGGACTCCCATGATCCCTCTTTCTGGAAAAAAAATCACACATTATTCCTCTGCAAAATGGAGGAAACTCAATAGACATTACTAACTTTAGACCTATAGCAATCATATTCCCTCTATCCAAAATACTTGAAAAAATGTATTCAAAAACAATTACTAAATATCGCCTGCAGGAAGAACCCCAATTCTCCACAAAGTATTTCTTCCGTCCTTTCTATGACACCCCTACACTGGCCCAGTAATCAAGGAGCTTTAATCTTCACCACTTGCAACAGCTAGGGGAGGTACACACTGGGAGGATGACAAGTACACAGACAGTAAAATGCAATTTACCTTCCGAGCACCCAGAGATCACAGTCAGTCTGGGGCTGGTTTCTCCCTCTTTCTCCAGATCCCCAATAAGCCTCCCCAATGGGACAGCCATAGGTTTAAGATCTCAACTGAGGGACCAAGCCAAGACCTCCAGCACCCTCTCTGTCCAACCAGTGCTTCATGTCCCTGTCCAAGTAGCTGATACACACACACACACACACACACACACACACACACACACACACACACACACACACACACACACACACACACACACACACACACACACACACACACACACACACACACACACACACACTTTGAAATTTGGTTTATATACAAACATACACAAACACACATGGGATCCATACTAATGCATGAATGTCAGTTTCACCAAAAGTGAAACCGCCGATCATACATTCGCGAAAGCACTTTTCACCGAAAAAGAACTTTTGCGAAAGTATGATAAGATATAGGGAAAATCAGGGAGGAATGGCTGTTGCTGAGATTGTAGTACAGTGGGGATGAGAGAATATTCCCTTTTCCCCACTGTAGTGTGATCTCAGAGTAAGAATATAAAAGTAGGGGGGTGTGGAGGGCACAGCCCCCCACATGGGGGGAGCAGGGGGCCTTGCCCTCCTGCGTAAACATTAGTTATGTGTTTTTTGTTTTGTTTTTATTTTGTTTATTTTGGGGACTTTAGTGAAATTGCTTTTTCGGTTAAAAGCGCTTTTGCTAAAGTGTGTTCAGTGAATGTGATTTGGACTATTGAACTTTCGTTCAATAGTCCTAGATCCACAGACACACACACACACACACACACACACACACACACACACACACACACACAACCACAAGCACACACGCACACACGCACTCACACACACACACACACACACACACACACACACACACACACACACACACACACACACACACACCCCTGGGAAAGGCTGGCACAGGTTTATTAGCTATGTCCCCTTTTGCCCAGACTATAAGGTAGTTTCTACTGCCACCAACCCCTACTTATGAGCTACTATAAGGCCCTTACAAAGGCTGTCCAATCCTACTGTGTAATGTTACTATTATCCAAATGGTAGACTGACCAAGGCATGCAAGGCTATTTAAGAGTGATTAGTACAATGTTACCAAATACATATGCAAGTGCTCTAACAGCTTAAATATGTCTCACAAATATCAGTCACAAAGATAGGTTTAAATATATTTAATAATAAATAATAAAAGAACAAGACAATACTCAGTCAATCAACATAGTAACTTCAGAGTTCAAAATCACAGGAAATATTGTAAAAACAACATTACAGGACAGTCTCAAATAAACGCAGAAAGCATCTAAACCAATCTTTACTATATTTTTAACTATATCTAAAAGAAATTACTGTACCCTAGTTACTTACTATTAGCAAGGCAAGTGTAGATGGCGATGATGATGAGTGGATGTTCTTGCTAGATCCAAGACAAAATATAAAATGCTAGTCTCTCTCTGAGAGAGTTCTTAAAATAACATCAAATATTACTGCTGGGTTAGCTTGGATGACATCAGTTTTTGTCACCCGGCTTAAGTTCCCAAGCTAAACCAGAAACTAACAGAATTTCACATCTCTTTGTTAAAAAAACTTATCTTTCAGATGTTTGCTCAGAACTGAAAGTCATAAAACAATAAAACATTTTCTAAACAGTGCAGAAGGCACACTAGTTCTAGACATCCTGTCTTCTTGCTGCAGTGAAACTAACTTTTATGGCACAATCATAAAGCAGTTTAATTTCAACTTATTTTCTTGAAGTTTTGCAAGATAACTCTGTATGTTCCAGTTCCTACTATTAAAACATACATTTGCCCAGGTATATAGTTTATATACATTTCTGTTCTTTTCCAGTAGGGTTGGTATACTGTGGATGCATCTTAACTCACTACATAACATACAGTTCTGTATAAATCATATCAATATTCACAAATGACATAGAATTACTTACAAAATTCCAGATAGCTGGGCTGGCAGCGTGACACATCCTATAGTACCAACACTGCATTTATAACCTATATAAACACTGTCAATAAAGCTAAAGATAACAGCAAACTAGTCTCCTCCTCTTTTCTAGACTTGTCTAAAACCTTCAACACAGTTTGTCGCAACAAATGTCTACTTCATATGTTGACATTAGTTTTCTGTCAGCATGCCCTTCTACACTTGAAATTAACCAGTCCAGTAGGTAAAAGCCAGTAAAATGGCACCCCACTATCTCCCCAAACCTTCCAGTCACCACTGACATATTACAAGGCTTTATCCTTAGTCTTCTTTTTTCTTTTAACACCTTTATTGAATTATCACTTGTGACATTGTGAAGATATCCTTGGCCTGCTCTAACATTGTCACCAACACCTTCCACATATCCATGCAGCAGGCCTCCCTAATACAGTATGCAATTGACTCCATACTCATTTTCACATCTGACAACATGGGACTCCTCCAAAAAATTACTCAGGAAGCTTTAACAGCAACTGAAACATGGCTTTGTAACTCACAACTCATGTTCAACACTAGGAAAAAAAACCTACTATTTTTGTCCCCAGATCCCTCTCTCATGAAAAAAAAAAAAAAAAAAAAAAACATAAAGTCCTCTTGCTTGATGTCTACACTTGTATAATGTTTCTAATGCCTAGAAATGATTATCTGCATCCATCAGGTCAATCTCCTTCCTTTCATCCTTTAAAACCATTCCAAAAAACTTCCTAGCCAAACGCTAGCTCTGTTCTTTCTCAACACCAGGATAAACTGCACCTCAAAGTATGAACAAGTACCTATTCATATCTTACACCTCCTTACTCTGTCTCATACCTCTCAAACTATTAGAGCAAGAAATCCAGACAAAGCCACAAATAATGGGGGGCGGGGGCTCCAAAATATGGACACTTTTAAATATTACACTTACAAACTTAGAAAGTTAATAGACTAACAGGTTTTCCATTAGAATTGATTTTCTGAAGGATATTAAGTATGAAAATAAAATGCTGCCATAATTTTCTGAATTTAGTAATCAGTGATTTGCCAGTGCTTTTCCGGAAAACTACAATTTTAGGAGAAATGGAACAAAAACATGAGTAAAAAATCTGGATAGTCTCTGAAGATCTGGATAGTTGCGAGCTTTGCTCCCTTCTTCACTCGCTTCCTTACTTCTATCAATTTATCTTTTTCTCTCTCCCCTGGCTTTCTCTCTATGTATAAAAGAAAATCAAATGGATGGAAAAATGCTCAGTTTATTGGTAACAAACTAACAAAGCTTTCGGGAATGTCCCTTCTTCAGTGTTAATTACAGTTAATCAAACTTCTTAAAATTTATAGTAATTTCAAAAAAACCCCACCTGACACAGCCATCCAATCCATAACTTAACATCATTAACAATTCATTAAATATGCAATTAGTTCTAAAAAATACTAAAAGAGATATCTCCCATACTTATAAGCCAGATGTAAACATATATACATATACAGAGAAAAATATATTCATAAATTTAAAGTTATGTAAATTACCTTTATCTAGTCTATGTTGGGCTAATGCATTAGATGGAACATTCCTCTTCATATCCGACCTATGCTCTATAAAGGTAATTTACATAACTTTAAATTTAAAGTGTTAGAAGTTGTATATAAGAATCTTCGATTAGGTGACCAGAATAATAAGTTAAAAATGGCAGAATATAAATGGATAGTAAGGCTAGCAGCAGATAGAGCACCAGGTATAAATAACAGAATAACATTAAAACCAATATTAGATTTTAGACAGAAACAGTACAGATAGATGATTAGTTACTTTTGGGTATTCAAACAATATATGTAGTGAAATAATTTTCCTTATTGTTTTTTCTTATAGTTGTTAATAGTTTAGTAATTAAGATGGTTAGGTAAAATCAGATAGATTATTAGTAATACATTATATTATACACATGAATCAATTTTTATAACATAAGATGTTTTTAAATGTTTTTATGAATATATTTTTCTCCATATATGTATATATGTTTAGTAATTAAGATGGTTAGGTAAAATCAGATATATTATTAGTAATACATTATATTATACACACGAATCAATTTTTACAACATAAGATGTTTTTAAATGTTTTTATGTATATATTTTTCTCCATATATGTATATATGTTTACATCTGGCTTATAAGTATGGGAGATATCTCTTTTAGTATTTTTTAGAACTAATTGCATATTTAATGAACTGTTAAAGATGTTAAGTTATGGAGTGGATGTCTGTGTCAGGTGGGTTTTTTTGAAATTACTATAAATTTTAAGAAGTTTGATTAACTGTAATTAACACTGAAGAAGGGATATTTCAGAAAGCTTTGTTCATTTGTTACCAATAAATTGAGCATTTTTCCATCCATTTGGTTTTCTTTTTTGGTCAAAAATAGTGGAAATTGGTGGAATCTAACTGAATTAAACTTTATACTTTGTTTCTCTCTAAGTATACCATAAGCCTCCTTTTCTCTCACTTCATATCACAATTTCTATTTGTATTATACTAGCTTACCTTTAATTTCTAATAAACTGTCTAAAATTTCTCTAAATATTAAATAATTGTTATATAACATATCTATATTTAACCAATGTTTTCATATTAAGTCTAATTTAGTATAATTATTTAAACTATATGTGTTTTTTGTATTATTTTTGAAGATTATAAAATTATTTTTTTTAAATGTTTCACTAAACTTTGGAGCTTTTCTCCTTGGGCCTCCAATGATATATATATATATATATATATATATATATATATATATATATATAGATATAGATATATGTGCCTGACATATAAAGCCATGTCCAACCCGGAATTAATGAGCATGCTGCACCTCAGAAAATTCAAATCCCATCGAGCTACGCGCTCGAGAGACTTGAACCTCAGTACCGAAATAAATAGGACATGCTGGAGGGACAGATTCATAACACAGAGGCTCCCTTCACTCTGGAATATAAACCCAGTCCAGGTTAGGCACAGTCCCTCATTGACTCTTTTTAAGAGGAATCTTGATGAGTGGATGGGAGATCATAGGTTTACCCCGGGTATCACTTCTGTGTCACTGTTAGACAGAGGCACAGTATACTAACCTCGAAAAAGGACATAGAAAATTAATTTAAAATGGGTGGCGAAAGCCAAACACACTCTGGCTAGGCTTATAAATTCCCTAGGGCAGATAGCCTAGTATGAACCTATGAACCTATATATATATATATATATATATATATATATATATATATATATATATATATACCAGTAACCAAAAACAAATATGACTCTAGCATTACACAAATCTTTAGAAGATTATAGCATTAGCATCTCATTACACTTGAACGTCTGTCATTAACTTCCTTCAAAAATGGTCTTGTTATTCAAATATTTAATACTACATAAAGCAGACTTTGAAATAATTCAGGAATTGCACTTAGTAAAAGAAGATCTAAACAAATTAGCCTTTAAGGATTATAAGAATTTGGTAAGTTCAAACTACAACAACAAGAGGTGTCCTAATTGTACACAGAAAATCAATGAGAACTCCTGAAGTAGTTGACTCATAGTCAAGCAATGATGATCATACTAAAACTAGATAAAAAGATTTGCACTTTTGTAAACACCAACTGGATACCTGGTATTGGGACTAAAATTGTGAAAAACCATTTAGACACCATAACATTAAAGTCTAAAGATGAGTTGCTATTAGCAGGTTATTTTAATTGTAACTTCTCCTCCACTGATACTACAAGCTCTAAGTCCTTCAAGATGTCCCCTGTTACCAAGCACTTGGGCAACTATATAAAAGACAGAAACCTAATTGACATCGATGGCATAACAATATCATCCTCCCTGAAATATTCCCACTACTCTTACAGATTTGGCACTCAGGCCAACATAGAAAAAGTCTTTGTAACCAGTTCTTTACTGGCCAAAATTGATAATGTGGTGCTGACATCATGCCCTATGTCTGACCACAATGCTATCACCTACAGTGTAACACGTAATACTTACCCCTTAAACTTCTGCCAAAGACTACATGCTTATCTAGTAACAGCACAAGGATTTAAATAATGTTTTTTTGATTAAATAAAACTTTGACTAGATGTCAGTAATAATGCAGAGGTTTCAGATATTATCCTATGGGACACTTTAAAGGCAATCTTACATGGCAAAGTCAAAAGCTGGTATATAAATAAAAGGAAAGAGTGGGATAAAAACTGGTAGACATACAAAAAGAAATTGATGAACTAAAACTAAAACTTACAGAAAATGACAAATCTGCATTAGATAACACATGTAAACTGAACAAGGAATATCAGGATATCATGCAGCATAAAATATCAATAAATCTGCAAAAAATCAGATTACAGTCCTACTCAATTAATCCCAAGAGTATGCACAAGATTGCAATTATATCTAAACATTTAAAAGAAAAAACTCATGTAAAAGAAATAATATGCACTAGAAACAATCAGATTATCAAAGTTACAGATCTAAAAAATATCTTTAAAAAACAAGAATATTAATGATAATAACTCATCTACAAGTGATAAAAGTATAGATAGCTTTCTTGCTAATAATATTCAAAAGAAGCTATCCAAACACAATAGTCATAGCATAGAGAAACCCTTTTCCTTTAAAGACTTAAAGGAACCAATACAAAAATCTTAAGACAAAAAAGGCACCAGGGCTGGGTGGTCTAATTCTGGAATTTTACAAACTCTTACCTGATACCATCTTGAAAATCTTATTCAATGCATTCCAAGAAGTTAAAACTGCAGCAAACATCCCTCCCTTGTGGACATATTCTATCATCTCTTGATTCTTAAAACCAAATTACTCACAGAGTATATCCAAGAACAACAATTGCTTCAGATTGTAAAAAATACCTACCAGGGGTCTGAACATACTAGATATAGTTTGTGACCCCAAAGAAATGACTGTAACTTCAAGTCAAGTTTTACCACCATTGATGTGCAGAGATCATGGAGTTAATAAGGTTAATTTGTCACTAGATAATTCTGCCAAACTGAAATCTAAACCAATGCACAGAAGGTTAATCACAGATTATATGGAAGCAAAACATTCACTATATAAAACTAAATGGAGTGAAGTGTTCAGTGGAAAAACTGCAGATGGAATGTGAAACGTTTTGAAAGAGAAATTGTTTGAGTGCAAAAAGTAAAAAAAAATCTTTAACATCAGGATCTAGGCATACAACATCAGGGGGTATATTTCCAGAAGAACAAGACATCTGATTAAGGTTAGAGACAAAAAAATAAGAAATGGAAGATAGGTCGAACTACAACTTTGAAAACTGAAATAAACAAGTTGGACAAACAGATTAAGCATAGTGTAAGACAAGCTCAAGAAAAAATTGAAGAAAATGTATTTAAAGATATTGAGCATAATAATAAACCTTTTTATAAATACATAAGATGTGGAAGGAATAAAGGCAAGCAAATTGATAAACTGTGTGTGGATTCTAAAATTTATTCTCAGACACAACAGATTATAGATATATTTATAAAATCTTATGGAAAGCAGTTTGGCTCCACAAAAGGGATGATAAGTTGTCCTAGTGGCATCCAGGTAACCCCAGATACTGGAATCAGATTTGATTATATCAGAAAAGAATTGGGCAAACTTGATTCAAACAAAGTGCAGGGAGGAGACGGAATTAGTAACAATGACCTGAGAATTTTTCGGAAAGAACTTACACTACCATTGTATCTATTATTCACTAGGCCATATAAATATGGGAAGATTCCTCAAGATTGGTGACATCCACTTATTAAACCTGTCTTTAAGGGAAAGGGGAGTAGGACAAACCCAGAATCATATAGATCCTTAAGTCTACTTTCATGTTGTGGAAAATTAATGGAGAACATAATATTGGATAAGTTATTGTCAAAACTGGATAGGTTGGGATTAAAAAACATATATCAGAATGCATATGTTGAAAATAGATCTATTACCACCTGTAACATGATGTTCTATAACAATATATTAACAGCTATGAATGAAAAATGGTGCTGTGATGTAATTTATATAGACTTAACTTCAGCATTTGACAGGGTCATACACAAAACACTGATCAATAAATTAGTACAAATAGGTATTGATGTACTCTTAATAAGATGGATAGCTGCATGGCTTACAAATAGTACAGTGCATGGTGTTCTACAGTCTATATGCAGATGACCTGAAATTGGGTAAACTGAGTGTTACAGATAATGCATGTCTGCAAAATAACTTGACTAAATTGACCATTTGGGCACAGGAGAATAATATGCTGATAAATACATAAAAAACTAAGCATATGAGAT
>NC_056729.1:145782729-145825229 GCF_019279795.1 Protopterus annectens
AAAAAAAAAAAAAAAAAAAACACACAGAAAAAAAAAAATCCCTGCCACAAACACAGGTAATGCAAAGTAACGGGTTAATACTGTGTTTACTGTGACACCTCCAAATGTATCATAGTTCACTATCTGTAGCTCTGTCCATGAGATAGGTTTTGTGTGCATAGTCCTGAAATATATACATATGTAATATTGCTGTACATGTTGCCCATACGTGAAACTTCCGTAGCTTAGAACAGAAGGCCAGTTGTGCATATGATGCAGTAGATACCAGGGTCAGTAGAGGTTACTCCTCATTGGTGTGGGACCACTGTGTCTGTATGGCACTCTTCAGGTACACATCCTGTAGTATGGCCAGGGAGTAGTATTAGTCTGTAATGTGGTGCCATGTCCTCCAGGGGTGAATGTAGCACACATCCAGGGATACCATTCTGTAACAGTGATGCTATGTGTCCTGCAATGTTGAGGGTGGCCCTCACCTGGACATGTGAGAGGATAGGAGGTTACAGTCATCTGTGATAACTAATTCCACTTGTGTAGGAGAATGGGGGGGGGGATATCTGCACCTAAGCTGTCTGCAACAATATTGCCAATATCTCAAACATGTTTTCCATACGGAAATGCACACACAGTAACATCCCACATCCACACACTTGCCACATTCAGGCTTCAAAACACTATCTAGGTATATTCTGGTACATCTGCATGTTACAGTAGCATGTAGCACTATACTGAGTAGTGGCAGTTGTCTGTTGCCATGTTGTTTGGATAGAATAAAAGGAGCATTTGTTTATCCTACTTTGTTTTGTGGACATTAGTTGAAGTGTAACCTTACATGCATCATTGGTACCAACACCTTCTGTGTTGTTGTTCTGTTTGTACAGGGTGCTGTCAACATCACTGTTTGTTAAGGGAAATGTGCACCCTGCAGTGCATAGCCCCATTTGGCAAGAGACATCCCACCCCCACCATTGTGCACACACACCAACCCCACCCACAGTAAAACGCATACTTTCCATTTGCAAGATCCAAACCCCTACCTAGATGTGTTATGACTCTAAAGGCAGACACATTAGCAGAGTGTGCTATTTGCATTAGTAGGAGCAATCTTTTCCAATGCTGTACTTAGAGGGTGCTGACATCATCTGTGTTTACGAAGAGGGATGTGCACCCTGTAGTGTGTTCTCCCAGTTGGCAAAAGGCACTTGCTCTCCACAGCGTTATGCACACACCCAAACCCCACTCATACATTCCCTTTACAGGATTCAAATCCCTACCTAACTATGTTATAGCACTAGAGATGGACGTATTAGCAGAGCGCGCTATTCGCATTAGTGGGAGATTTCATTTCAGTTGATCTACTTATAGGGTGCTGACATCATCAGTGTTTAGAAAGTGGAATGAGCTCCCTGTGGTGTGTTTCCACAGTTGCCAAAATGGATGTTTTTCTCATACACACACTTACCCACATTCACACACACACATGCCACTTGCTGGATTCAAACCCCTACCTAACTATGTTATGACATTAGAGACGGACGTATTAGCAGAGCGCGCTATTCGCATTGCTGGGAGATTTCATTTCAGTTGATCTACTTATAGGGTGCTGACATCATCAGTGTTTAGAAAGTGGAATGAGCTCCCTGTGGTGTGTTTCCACAGTTGCCAAAAGGGATGTTCTTCTCACTTACCCCCATTCACACACACACATGCCCCTTGCTGGATTCAAACCCCTACCTAACTATGTTATGACACTAGAAACGGACGTATTAGCAGAGCGCGCTATTCACATTATTGGGAGATTTCATTTCAGTTGATCTACTTATAGGGTGCTGACATCATCAGTTTTTAGAAAGTGGAATGAGCTCCCTGTGGTGTGTTTCCACAGTTGCCAAAAGGGATGTTTTTCTCATACACACTTACCCCCATTTACACACACACATGCCACTTGCTGGATTCAAACTCCTACCTAACTATGTTATGACACTAGAGACAGATGCATTAGCAGAGCGTGCTATTCGGATTACTGGGAGGTAGCATTTCTACTGATCTACTTATAGGGTGCTGACATCTTCATTGTTTGGAATGGGGAATGTGCATCCTGTGGTGTGTTTTCACAGTTGTTAAGAGGAACAGTTGAACTAAGTGTGTGAGCATGCCCAGTTCAGCCTTCCCATGGCATGTTGTGTGAATGATGTCTCATTTATCAAAGTGTGTGAGCATGCCCAGTGTGAGCTTTCCATATGTTGAACTATGCAGCCCATCACAGTTGTGGATGACTGTATTTTGTCTTTGTACATTTTTGTTTTTTTGTCTTTTTTAAAAAAAAGATTGATTTATTTAGTAAAGTATTCCTCATGTATTGTCTTAGTCTGATAGTGGAGCTTTTCTCCTCGGGCCTCTGCTGAAAATGGACATGTATCCAGCCAGACTAGCCCGGTTAACAAATGTAAAATAAAATAAAAATAAATAAAGTGTGAACTCCAAAAAATAACTCCTGTTTAAGGTTGTGTGTTCTGTGACATGTTGTGTAGTTACTGTCCAGATGCTTCCTGTGAACACAACAGGGATTATACTGTGCCTGCAGGTTTTGCATGGGATACTTTGCATACAATTGTTAACATCCATTCCTACTGACCTAGCACTGTAGTACTGTATAGTGTAGTGGTTCAGTACTTTCACTGTGGTGGACAGTATCCTGGGCTTTAGTCCTATCACTGATTTACATTTCCATACTGTGCACAACAGCCTCTTTAGGGTCCAGTTGTGCACGTCTGCACAAAGGCAGTGCCTCTATGGACTATGGTAATTACTGCCCCATAAGCTTAACAAGTGTAGTCTGCAAAGCTATGGAGAGGATCATAATGGAGCTCATAAAGAAAGATATGGGGGACATGCAGACATTGTACCTGTCCCAGTTTGTGTTGATCAAGGGCAAGTCATGCCTTTTGTACTTGGTTGACATTATCAAAACAGTAACTAAGGCCATTGATGAGGGAAAGGCAGTCCATAGAGCCTACCTTGCCCTTGAAAACACTTTCAACGCAATACCCCACTCAGGTATTGTAGGAAAACCTACCAACAGAAATGTACACCCATATGTCACAAGATCAGGTTGCAAACTATCTGACGGACAGGACCCACAGGGTTAGAGTTGCTGGCACTATGTCAGACACCAGGCCAGTCACATGTGGTCTCACACAGGGCTCAGTCCTTGGCCCCCTATTGTTTATCTACTTCTCAGAAGTACAGGCCAACATGGGAGGACTTTGGCTGACAAAGTTTGCAGATGACTGCACACTGGGTGCCATAGTGGACAGTGCATCAGACACGGATATCCTTCAGAAGGGACTCACGGACACTGATAGCTGGTGCCAGAGCCATGGCCTGAAGTCAACTTGCAAAACATGTGTAGTCATACCCTTCAGGGAAAGCAAGGTAACCCCAAGCTACCATATAGGTGGCAATCCTCTAAGCACAGAGGAGGCTATCATGGACCTGGGGACCCAGGTTGACAGTCACTGTTCTGATGACACCCACATTGCTAAAGTGGCTAGTAGGACCTTCTACATTGTCCACATGATCAGGAAGGGATCCACATCCAGATCTAGTGGGTCATTGTTCCCCTGTACTCTTCACTTATCGGACCGGTGATCTGGTACACTGCCTTATCTGGATGTATCTCACCTGACATCTGCAGCAAGTGGAGAGACCCTGAATGTCCCCAACAAAGGATAAAGGGTCTCCAACATCTGTCATATGCTGCCAGATTGAAGACACTACAGCTCTATTCAGTCACATACTGTCTGCTTACAGGTGACATGTGCATGACATGCAAGCATGTCCAACCAGGGATTAATGGACATGCTCCACCTCAAAATCGTCAGATCCACCTGAACAACTAGTGCAAGTGACTTACACCATAGCAGGGATGTACATTGGACATGTTGGAGGGGTGAATTTATCACTCGGAGACTCCCTATGCTGTGGAATACAATCACGGTCCATGTGAGTCACAGCACCTTGCTGGCTCTGTTCAAGAGGTATCCTGACCTGTGGATGGGAAATCATAGGTTTACCCCGGGGATCGTCACTGTGTCACTGCTGGAGACAGGCACGTCAAACTAATGGGCACAGTACTGTTTCCATATAAGGGGTGGCGTACGCAACCAGACTCTGGGCTAGGCTTAGAACTGCCTTGGGGCAGATAGCCTAGTATGAACCTATGAACCTATCTGACCATGTTGCATTATGTTCATATGTGAACTACTTACAACGGCCTCATCCAACATCAGTAGTGTATTCCACAACATGGGTGTACATTGGCAAACACTACCAATGTGCCCAAGGCCATTTCTAATGCTTATTGGATAGTGTGTTTGTCCATCAACACATCGTAAGTGCAGTTTGTCATGACATATGTCTTGTTTTGTATACTGTGCCTCTGTCTACCTGTGACACAACATTGATACCCAGGGTATACCTACCATCTCCCATCCACTCGTTAGGATCCCTGTTGAGTAGAATCAATGAGTGACTCTATGGATAACCTGTACTGGTAGTTTACTCATGCGTGGGGTGGCTTCTGTGTTATGGATAATGCAGTACAGCTTGTCCTATGTATGTCAGTGCTGGGGTTCAGGTCCCTCATGTGCATATCTCCTGCCATTCACATTGTACAAGGTACAGCATGTGCATTGCTGCCAGCTTGGACATGGCTTTCTACATCAGGCACAGCTTGTGTCTGGGTGGCCAGCATGGCAGTGTGTGGAGCTGAATTCTGTTTAATCAGGCGACACATTACATGTGTTCCAGCTCTTTGATACTCCTGGTGAGGTACTGTTGTGGACTTTACAGTTGCTGAATGTATCTGCTGAGGTACACCCCACAGGCGCTGTTGTGGTCATTTGTAATGCTGCTGAAAGATAACTGCAAAACCACAATGACCTCCCGTTAGCTAGATGTCATAACCCTCATGATTAGGTTGGTATACGGATTGTTTCTGTTAACCCTACAGCCACATTTTGTCCAATGCAGGATATCTATCACCTTGTGTCCCCATTCTGGCATTACATGTTAGGTATGTCATGGGTCGACACCTATGTGGGAATTGGTGGTCACTTACTGGATATCCACAGAGGCTGACTATACTGTTTTCACCATTTAACATGCTGACATGGCTATGGCACCAGTTGTCTGTTTCTATGTGGCCCTTTCATTGGATGCTTGTGTCAGCTGGTGTATCGGATATGTCAGGCGGCTTGTTGTCCTCTACAAACATGTTCCAGCACAGTCCTTACTTGTTGGCCTGTACCTATGGGGCATATATACCAGATGGTGAAGGTCCCAGGACCAAGCTTTGTAGGATGCCTGTTATATGTGGTTTGTAGTCTGACATGGCTGCTGCATGTCTGACCATGTCAGTTCTGTCGTTGGTCTGGTTTGCAACCCCTCTCATGACATTCGGGGTGTATATATCAGCTGGTGAGCAAATCTATACTGAACACATAGGGTATTGTACAGAAGGCTTTGCAAGGTCCAGCTACACTGTGTGGACCACATTGCCCTCATCACTGACTTCAAGTACTGTTTCAACTGAGTCACACATGTTTAGGGGTGGGGTCTGCACTTTGTAAACCCACACTGGGTAGGGTCGGGTGTCAATAGATCCACAATATCATTATGCCTGTGGTACATGCTGGTCCTTTCCATAGCTGTGCAGACCAAACCTCTCATGATTCTGTGGTGGTTGTTTTTACTATCCATTCAGGAGACACCTTTGTTGAGAACACCCACTGTTGTTGTACACTGCTCTTGGGTACGTACCCTGTGGTAAGGGTGACATAATGTCAGGGAGGCGGCAGTCTGCTGGGGAAGGTATTTGGCATTATGGGGGGGGGGGTTTGCACTGCACATGTCAGGATGTATGTTGGCCATACCTGTGTGTGTCTGGTATGTTGTTTGTAATATCTGTGTGATCCGGAGCATATCCAGGAATCAACAACATGCTTACTACCATCATTTGCAACAGCCTTGGGGTTATCTGTAGTGTCCTGTACAATCTGTATCATAATGGGTTCATACTAGGCTACCCCCCCTAGGGCATCTGTAAGCCTGCATGTCCATTTTGTTTGATGGATTCTGGGGAATTGTCTACACCTGTGTCAGTGCTAGTATGATACCAGGGGTATAGTGACTAACAGCTCAGAAGCTGACTTCACACTTCTTCGGACTGAGATGGTATCCATTAAGCCCACTGGGCCAGTGGAAACCACAACACACAATGGTGACTCCTGCACAGACACTTTCTACGGACATCTCCGAGTAAGCATGGACCATGCAATCACAAATGAGAATGAGACCCTCACCACCAAGGGAAAGTGGCCTGTCTGGTGGACCCCAGCCATAAACGAACTGTATAACAGATGAAGGATACTAATGCAAGACAGAGCTACATCTCCAGAATGTAAGGCAGCTGTGATCAGCAGTAGTAGAAAGCTACATTCTCACATAAAGACACCCAAGTTCAACTTTGGGACATAAATCACCACAGACGATGAAGGTAACCACACTGCTTTCTTCAGTTATGTCTGACGCCTGGGTGGGAACCCTCATATATGCTCAGATTTGGTACACAACAACTTATATTCCAGGGACCTGACAGATATTAGTGACACCCTGGCAGACCAGTTCAGTGCAATGTACCCTCCCTCACCCCCAAAACATGATAGTTATCACAGCTGTATGTAACCTCACTGTCATCCTGGATGTCCATGTGAGAGCCGCAGTCAGCAAAGACGCAGTACACAGCATCAATGGGACCTGATGGTATCCCCAGTTGCATGCTATGTGAACTACAGATGGAGCTAAACCTGTATATGCAGATGCTATTTAACCTTAGCCTTGCTACAGGATCTGTACCTGAACACTGGCGTCGGCAACAGTGGTCCCACTCCACAAAGGAGATGCCTCCACAGACCCTGGCAGCTACCACCACACAAGCTTAAACAGCCTTGTCTGCAAAGCTTTGTGAAGGGTCATTATGGAGCTTCCACACAGAGACATTGGTGTCCTACAGACCCTTGATCCCACCCAATTCAGCTTTGTACAGGGCAGATCCTGCATTTTGCACCAAGTTGACTACTTTGAAACTGTCAGTAGAGCCGTTGATGAGGGCTACACAGTACACACAACCTACCTGCGCTTGGCTAAGGCCTTTGACACAATACCCCACTCAGGCATCATAGACAAGCTCAACAGCTGAAATATAACACCATATGTCACAGCATAGGTTGCAAAATGGCTCAGAAACAGAACCCATAATGTCAACATTGCAGGTGCCTTGTCAGGTTCAAAGCCAGTCACAAGTGGTGTCCCACAAGGTTGTGTCCTGGGACCTCTCTTATTTGGTATTTACTTTTCAGATGTGAAAGCAAACATAGGAGGGTTGTGGCCGACAAAGTTTACAGATGACTGCAACCTGGGCACCATAGTGAATACATCAGCCAGCACACACATCCTACAGACTGCCGTCACACAGACAGATAGCTGGTGCTGGACTCATGGCCTGAAACTGACTGCAACTGATGTGTAGCCATCCCTTTGGGAGGAACACAGTACCCACAGATCTGTACATAGACAGCAACCCAATGAGTACAGGAAACAAATCAGACAGCTGGGGACACATGTAGATAGTGACATCTCATTTGACACCCATGTTGCCAAAGTTGTTTGACAGACTTTCTATCTTGGCCACCTTATCATGGAGGGTATTCCATCCAGACCATAGGAGGTCATTGTACCACTATACTTCTCCCTTATCAGGCCCATGCTTGAATACAACGCCCCATTTGGTATGTACCTCAACCAGCATTTGCAGCAGCTGGAGAGACCCCACAAGTACCTTACCATGAAGATCAGGGATCTACAACACATGTCATATACTTCATGAATAACTAAAAACAAGCTTTTGTCAGTGTCATACCACATACGTACAGGTGACCTATGCCTGACATACAAGACCATGTCCAATCAGGATTTGGTAGACATGCTCCACTGCAAGCAATCCACATCCACCAGAAACATGGGAGCTAAAGATTTGAACCTCAGCACATACATGTATAGGACATGCTGAAGGGACAGAGTCATAACTCAGAGGCATCTCAAACTCTAGCAGAGTATCCCAGTTCATGTTAGACAGAGTTCCTCACTGACTCTCTTCAAGAGACATCTGGACAGCTGCATGTGGACAGGGGCACAGACTAGACAGAGGCATAGTCACATTATTCAATTATGTAAGGTGGTCATAATGTGTCACTACTAAGTCAGAGGCACAATATTTCGTATCTATGCAGTACACATATTACCACTATGAGGGGTGGCAATAGCAATATTCATCAAGGACACCCTCACCTCATGGTTGGTGGCAACACACGATGCATTGGACACCATCCGGGTGCAATTAACCATAGGCAAGACTGCTCTGCAGTTTGTAGCATGTTACAGGCCATCCTCTGAAACTCAGGTACCTCACAGAGCTTTCATGAAAACAGTGGCGCGGATACATGTACCTGCAAACACCATCACACTGGGTGATCCCAACTATCCAAATATAGACTGGGATCAGTACTACAGCCCCAACACTCTAGCCCACAGGTTCCTAGAATTCATACACTCACATGCCATGGAAGAACTAGTCACCATCCCCACAAGAGGAGACAACATAGTAGATCTCATCATCACAAACATGGGCTCACAGTGTTCAACACCAGAGGTATACCCATCATTGGTGAGATCAGATCATAACCTACTCTCAGTGGAAGTCCACATCCCACCCCCACCCCAGATAGAAAAGACCACAGTGCAGAACTTCTCAGTAGCCGAGTACACACTTCTAATGAGTGGTGTGGGCTCTTTCAAAGCCCCCAAGCCAGCAGACACCATTACCCAAGCCACTGTATCACTTACAACTGCCTTCTACCAGCACCTTCAGGACTGCATGGATGAGGCAATCCCAAACAAAACACAGACTCGTTGTACCAGAGGCAAGCGTCCAGTGTGGTGGACCTCAGCCATAAACAAGCACTACAACACAAGGAAGGAGGTACTACAAGATAGAGCGATATCCGTGGAAGGGTAGACACCCCTGCTCAATATAGGTGAAACACTGAGTTCCCCATGAAATCATCCAAGGCGAATATTGGGAGTAAACCCACTAAGGACTCACGGGACAACCATGAGGCCTTTTATACATACGTTACACACCTGGGAGGAAACTCCCAGATATGCTCAGAATAGGCTCAGAATGCTGTAAATATCACTGAACCTACAGACATTGCCAACATACTGGCTGACAGGTTCAGTGCAGATTTCTCCCCCCACCCCTCCACCACAACTGGAGAGATATGTATGAAAGAGGATTGTAGCCCCCCAAACATCTCAATTGCTCAGGTGGGAACTGCTCTATCCAAGGGAAAGAATGCAGCATCCATGGGACCAGATGGTGTCCCTGGTTTTGTGCTCCATGAACTCACTCAAGAATTAAACCCGCAGTCAGGGCAGCTGTTTGATCTTAGCCTCAACTCAGGATATGTTCCCAAGGAGTGGCATATGTCAATGGTGGACCCACTTCACATGGGGGTGCCTCCACCAACCACGGAAACTACCATCCCATCAGCTTGACAAGCAGGGTCTGCTAAGCTATGGAGAAGATCATAATGGAAGTCATAGCTGAGGACATAGGGGACTTGCAGACATTAGATCCAACCCAGTTAGGCTTTGTCGAGGGCAGATCATGCCTTTTAAACTTGGTTGACTGTTTCATAACAGACACCAAGGCCATTGACAAGGGCAAGGCACTCCACACAGCCTACCTTGACCTGGCAAAGGCTTTCAACACAATACCCCACTCGGGTATCATTGAAAACATCACCAGCTTAAATGTGAACCCATACATCACAAGATGGGTTGCAAACTGGCTACGTGACAGAACAGACAGGTTCAGACTTGCTGGTGCCATGTCACACTCCACAACTGTCACAAGTGGTGTCCCACAGGGCTCAGTCCTGGGCCCACTATTGCTCAGCATCTACTTTTCAGAAGTGGCTGACAAAGTTTGAAGATGACTGCAAACTGGGAACCATAGTTGGACACCCATCTGACACAGACATCCTTCAGAAGGGTGTCATAGACATGGATAACTGGTGCCAGAGCCATGGCCTTACATTAAACACTACACAATGCATAGCCATACCCTTTGGGAAGAACAAGGTTACCACTAGTTCCCATGTAGGTGGCAATCCTCTAAGCACACAGGAGGTTATCAGGGACCTGGGCACCCAGGTTGACAGTAACCTTTTGTTTGACACTCACGTTGCCAGGGTAGTTAGGTAGAACTTCTACATTGCCCACCTCATCATGCAGGGATTCACATCTAGATCCAGGGAGGTCATTGTTCCCCTGTACTCTTCACTCATCGGACCATTGATTGAGTGCAATGCCCCATTCAGCATGTATATGACCCGACACCTATGGCAATTGGATGGGCCCACAAATTCCTCGACAGGAGGAGAAAGGGTCTCAAACATATTTCTTATGCTGCCCGACTGAAGGAATTCCAGCTTGATTCCGTGACTTACCGTCTGCTCAGAGGTGACCTGTGCCTGACATCCAAGGCCATGTCCAAACCTGAGTTAATGTACACGCTTCACCTCAAGACCTCTACATCCATCAGAACTACAGTGGCAGGAGATTTAAACCTCAACACAGATATTAATAGGATGTGCTGGAGGGACAGATTCTTCAACCAGAGAGTCCCTATGCTGTGGAACAACATCCTGGTACATGTGAGGCTGAGTACCTCACTGGCTTTGTTCAAGTGAGATCTTAATCAATGGATGGGAGATTGCAGGTATGCCCCAGGGATAACCTCAGTATCACTGCTTGTCAGAGGCACAGCAATATAATGGGCAAATTATCCATCAGAGTGAAGGGGCGGCAGACTCCACGGAACTCTGGTCTAGGCTTATAAATGCCCTAGGGCAGATAGCCTAGTATGAACCTGTGAACCTGTGAACATAGGCCTGGGGCAGTTCCTGCTATTAGGACAGTGGTCTGCAGCAAGCTATATAGTAGTAGTCAGTTTTAGCCATTGGTGTTTGACCATGGCTAATGCATGTTGCTTCTTGTTGTGGTAACAACAGGGGTGTGTGGTTATCCATGCCATTTATTGGTAGTCACCCTCATTTTGTATCTTGTTCCATGTTTTTGCACATGTACATCACTGTATGAGGTGTGACCCTGGTAGTGTCAGGGTGCTGATGTGCGCTTTGACCCTGTTTTCTATTACAGCACTGATATGTGCATTCCCTATACTGTGTGCATTTACACTGCACACATCTTGCTGTTTATACCTTTGGCATTGGGTAGCATTACATCTAGGTTCCTATCCCTTGTGATAGCTATGAGGTGGGTTTGTGTTTTTGTGGTTTATGATTGGTGAGGGTGGATGTTAGTCATGGTCCTCAGGTGTGCATATGATACATGGTGTTACATTACTTAACACATGGCATTCATGCCTCGGGTGGTGCTGCAGGGCTGCCTCTGTTGGATGCACATACTACACTCCCTGTACGTTTGGAAGCAGGTTGTGTCATGTTAGGCATCCCTGTTACTGTATGAGTGAGTCAGAGCGGGTATCAGTCCCAGTGTTCCTACTGACCAAGCATATGTGCTATGCGTTGCCTCTTTGCCAAGGCCAGGGCATACTGGGCACGCCTCCTTCTGCCTACTGGGGCAAGGTCAGGTTGTTCCTCCTCCAAGTCACCCCCTGCCTGTGGTGGCCTTGGCAATGGTGGGGGGATGTTTGGCCCAGCCCTGTGCTGGTCCTGCTGCAGCTGTTTCCGCAGGATCATATTATGTAGCATAGCACATATCATGATCATTTGGGTACATGTAGTTGGTGTGTACTGCAAAGCTCCACCAGACGTGTCCAGACAGCGGAACCGTGACTTGAGCAGCCCAAACACACGCTCTATGATATTACGTGTTTGTGCGTGTGCCTCATTATGGCGTTCCTGTTCGGGTGTGTGTGCATTTCTGATGGGTGTCATCAGCCACGGCTCAAGTGCATAACCAGCATCCCCCACTAGGTGTCCGTGTGGGAAGTCCCCATTGGCAAATGATTGGTACAGCTGCGTCAGATGCCAGATGTGGGAATCGTGGTAGCTCCCAGGGCAGCCAGCACACACATTCATTATTATGCCCTGGGCATCACACACGACCTGGCAGTTGATGGAGGTGTATCCCTTGCGGTTAATGTAGACTCTACCCCGCTCACCGGCTGGTGCCTTGATGCGTATGTGCATGCAGTCTATTGCACCCAGCACCTCAGGGTTCATAGGTTCATAGGTTCATAGGTTCATACTAGGCTATCTGCCCAAGGGCATTTATAAGCCTAGCCCATAGTTATGTGGCTTTCGCCACCCCTTTAGTTTGAATAAAAACTATGCCTATCATTTTTCTGTGCCTCTGTCAAGCAGTGACACTGAAGTAATCCCTGGGGTATATCTGCGATCTCCCATCCATTGGCCAAGATTCCTCTTGAACAAGGCCAGCGATGTGCTCTGCCTCACATGTACCGGGATTTTGTTCCACAGCATAGGGAGTCTCTGGGTGATGAATCTGTCCCTCCAGCACGTTCTATTTATAACCGTGTCAAGGTTTAAGTCTCCGCCCTTGTGGTTCTGAGGGATCTAGATTTTTGAGGTGAAGCATATTCATCAAATCTGGGTTTGACATGGCCTTATATGTCAGGCACAGGTCACCTCTGAGCAAGCGGTATGAGACTGAATAAAGCTGGAGTTCTTTCAGTCGGGCAGCATAAGATATATTTTTGAGACCCTTTATCCTTTTGGTGAGGAACTTTTGGGGCCTTTCAAGCTGCATCAGGTGTCTGGTCAGATACATTCCGACCGGGGCATTGTACTCAATCATAGGTCTAATGAGTGATGAGTACAGGGGGACGATGACCTCCCTTGATCTAGATGTGAATCCCTTCATGATCAGGTGGGCGATATAGAAGGTTTTCTTAACTACTTTAGCAACATGAGTGTCAAACGAAAGACTACTGTCAACTTGGGTCCCCAAATCCTTGATGACTTTTTCTGTGCTCAGTGGATTGTCACCTATATGGTAGCTAGGGGTAACCTTGTTTTTCCCGAAGGGTATGACTATGCATTTTTTGGCATTTAACTTCAGGCCATGGCTCTGGCACCAGTTATCCGTTTCTGTGAGGCCCTTCTGGAGGATATCTGTGTCAGATGTGTTTTCGACTATGGCACCCAGTTTGCAGTCATCTGCAAACTTTGTCAGCCATAACCCTCCTGTGTTTGCTTGTACTTCAGAAAAGTAGATGCCGAACAAGAGTGGACCCAGGACTGAGCCCTGTGGGACACCACTTGTGACAGGCTTTGAGTCTGACATGGCTCCAGCAACTCTGACCCTGTGGGTTCTGTCGCTAGCCAGTTTGCAACCCATCTTGTGATGTATGGGTTTACATTCAAGCTGATGAGTTTTTCGATGATACCTGAGTGGGGTATTGTGTGAAGGCCTTTGCCAGGTCGAGGTAGGCTGTATGGACTGCCTTTCCCTCATCAATGGCCTTGGTGACTGTCTCGAAAAAGTCAACCAAGTTTAAGAGGCAGGATCTGCCTTTGACAAAGCCAAACTGGGTTGGATCCAAAGTCTGCAAGTTCCCTATGTCTTTATTTATGAGTTCCATTATGATCCTCTCCATGGCTTTGCAGATAAGGCTTGTCAAGCTAATGGGGCGGTAATTTCCAGGGTCTGTGGAGGCACCGCCCTTATGAAGTGGGACCACAGTCGCCGTGCGCCACTCCTTGGGTGCGTATCCTGAGGTGAGGCTAAGATTAAACAGCTGTCCTAACTGTGGGTTTAATTCCTCATTGATTTCATGAAGCACACAGCCGGGGACGCCATCCGGTCCCATGGATGCTGTGTTTTTTGCCTTAGTGAGGGCAGTTCTCACCTGGGCGTTGGAGATGTTTGGGGGGCTACAATCCTCTGGAATAGATATCTCTCCTTTTGGGGAGGGGAGAAGTTTGCACTGAGCCTGTCAGCCAGTATGTTAGCAATGTGTGTAGGTTCAGTAATTTTCACATCATTTTGAACTAATTCTGAGCATATCTGGGAGTTTCCTCCTAGGTTTCTAACATAGCTAAAGAAGGCCTTATGATTGTCTTTAGAGTCCTTGGTGATTTTTCTCTCAAAATTTGCCTTGGATGATTTTATGAGAGCTCTTAGTTTTTACTTATAATGATCAGAGGTGTCTTACCTTTCAAGGATTTTGCTCTATCTTGTAGTAGCTTCCTCCTTTTGTTGTAGAGCTTGTTTATGGCTGGGGTCCACCAGACTGGACGCTTGCCTTTGGTACAGAGAGTCTTAGTTTTGTTTGGGATTGCCTGATCCATGCAGTCCTGTAGGTGCTGGTAGAAGGCATTTGTAAGTGATTCAGCGGTTTGAGTAATGTTTACCACTGGCTCAGGGGCCTTAAAGGAGACCACACTAGTTTTTAGAAGTGTGAAATCGGCTTTTGAGAAGTTTTTCACTGTGGTCTTTTTTGTTTCAGGTGGGGGCGGGATGAGGACCTCCAGCGAGATTAGTTTATGATCTGATCTCACCAGTGAGGGGTATACTTCCGGTGTTGAATATTTTGATCCCATGTTCGTGATGATGAGATCAAGTATGTTTTCACCTCTTGTGGGGATGATGACTAGTTGTTCCATGGCATTTGAGTTTATGAACTCCAGGAATCTTTGGGTTAGAGTGTTCGGGCTTGAGTAGTGTTCCCAGTCTATATTAGGGTAGTTGAAGTCACCTAGTATGATGGTGTTTGGAGATACATTTATCCTCCAATGTTTTCAGGAAGGCCATGTGAGGTTCCTGAGTTTGAGAGGGTGGCCTGTAACATGCTACAAATTGCAGAGCAGTCTTGCCTATGGTTAATTGCACCTGGATGGTCTCCGATGCATCGTGCGTTGCCACCAACCTTGAGGTGTGGGTGTCCTTTATGAATATGGACACCCCCCCTCATTTCTTGGTGTTGTCCGGATTTTGGGGCCGGAACGTATGATATGAGGTGAAACCTGTTAGTGCTGGGGTGCTCTCAGGAGCCTTGAACCAGGTATCTGTCACAGCACAGACATGGATGTTCTCCATATTGAGAAGGGCCTCGAGTGCGTGCATCTTGAGATTGAGACTTCTGGCATTGAGCAGCATTACCCTTAGTTTTTTTCCTTTTGGTGTTCTAGGGTGGTAGGTTTAGAATTTGAGCCTTGCCTAAAAAGGCACTATGGGGTGGCAAGAGCCTTTGCCAATATCCGAAGCCCAGGGTGACAGGTGCAAGCCGTCCCTTGAAGCAGCGTGGCTTGTCCAGCATGTCATCCCAGGCAGACAGACATTGGATCCCCTTTGAATGACACCAGAATTTAAGCCAATTATTAAAGCTGATCATCTTATCACTGTATTGTGGCATCATTCTAGGTGAAGGTAGGATACTGCTCAAGGTCAGGGTCATACCTGCCTGGGCTACATAATCAGAGAGCTCCTCGACGTCCCTTTTCATGTAGTCCAAGGAGTGCGTCTCAGGTCGTTGACACCAGCGTGGACAATGACTGAGTCGTACTTGTACCTGCTGTTGAGAGACCTGAGTGCTTGCGTTATGTGGTGGATTCTAGCGCCCGACAGGCAGCTTACTGTGACCTTCTCCTTCCTCAGTCTGGTGAGCGGGACGTCAGTGTGTCTGACTATGGAATCACCAATGACAAGTGTGTCTGGCATTTTGTTTGGCCTTAAGGGCTGTGACTGTTTGACACTCTGACTGTGTGGTCTATGTGTTGCATGTGTTGGGTCGTGAGGTGGTAGTTGTTTGGGTGTCTGCTTTGGTGGCCTCTGCTGTTTTGGTAAATTTTTGATCAGAGCCTCCGAGTATGTCTTTGTGTGAGTATGTGTATGATTTGAAGTTGTGATGGTACCATGTGTGACTGGGTATGTATTGTGTGTGGTTGCCTTCTCCTCCTGTCTGGTCTTGCCAGTCCTATGTTGAGAGAGCTCAGCCTCCAGTTTGGCCGTATAGTTGCATCTCTCGCATGTATTTGTGTTTTGTGGGAGAAGGAGAGGATTGTCTGTGTACATGAGGCAATTGTAACATTGCCTCAATATTCCCAGGTTCACCAGTTGAGCTGGAGAGGACACTAGCAACTGATCCCTCGACATACTAGAAGTAGTAGATAAAGAACTTTCAAAGGACTCTGGGGGAAGTGGGTTTTAGGCTGGTGGGGTACTATCTATAATAAGAGTGCTTTATCAAGGTGCAAGTACTGTAGGAGTAAGTGCTAGGCTTTACAGATAGAGAATAGTCTACTTGGGAATCAAGTAGAGATGAACTTTTCAGTTATAGGATATGCTGGTTAGATCAGCAGTACAGTTTAGCGTGTTTTATAGCAGGGGCTGAAGGGAGCTAGGAATTGGCCCAAAACGACCAATGGACTACTAGTTTCTGGCTGAAACTTCACCAAATCGGACAAAAAGGCCGCTCAGTGCTTCCCACTCCCACTGGTAAGCAAAGAAACTTCCCTCCTTCCTAATAAGGCAATGGATCAGTAACAGGAACTAAAAACAAAGCCCAGGGATCAGCAACTCTGAAACTGGACTACTCTAGTTCAGTAAAGTGGGAAAACAAGAGATTTTTTTGTTTTATTACAGAGATAAGGAAAAAAACAGACAGTAAATGCTATAAATGCTGTAAATCGGCTAGCGCATTTGCTGGAAGAGACGCATATTGCTGGCCACAACCTCACGGTCATTAGGGACATATATATGATCACTGACATGTGGTGACATGGCATCCAGGAACTGGTGCAGTACCCTGGAGGCTGATGCCTGTGATATCCCCATCATATCGCCAGTTGGTCTCTGGAAGGTACCTGTTGCTAGTATTCTTAGGCCAACACATACCTTGGTTTCCACTGGGATGGGTTCCCCTCTGTTGGTTCTGTGTGTGAGGTGTGGCCTGCACAGCTCAACAATCTGCTGCAGGAGCTCTCTGTCCACTCTATAGCGCTCTACTATCTCCAGCTCATGTAACCCATGGTAGGTGACCCTGGGCCTGTATACTCTTCTCCTTCTCCTCACTCTGGGTAGTCTGTCAGCGTCTGCATTGTCACCACCCTCAGCAATTCGCCTATGTCTGATTATAACAGCTATGGCAGCCCCTAGCATTTCTGCTCTGAGTTCAGCTTTTTTCAGTTTTCAATTCTGATAGCTTAGTTTCTGGCAGTATCTCTTGTGAGAAACAGCCTGCACTGCTCTCTGTTGTGTTTTACGTGCTGGGTTGGGTTTCTAGTCTGCCTGTGTAATTGCCTGCTTCTAATTATTTCCACCAATTAACTCCAGCAGTATTCCCTGGCAGTTTCCCTGTATTTTGGTTGTTTCCTGCTTCCTCTCTGTTTCCTGTGGGGGAGCAATGTGCACACCAGCTTAAACACGCTCACAGTCACTTAAACGCGCGTACACATCCCTACACGGTGTTACACGCACGCACACATCCTTACACGGTGTTAGCTAGGCTGATTCATGCTAAAACACGCCAGACACTGCCTTACACACGTGCACGCCCGCGCAAACCGTTGTAAACAGTTTGCAACACGCTCCCACATGTAGAACCTACCTCACACGTGCGCACACGCGCGCATGCACGTATATCAAGAAACTTAGAGTGTAGGGATAGCGTATGCCCTCAATTTCTTGACTTTCCTAGTGTTCTGTTGGGACACACCTCCCTCCCTGATGTCTGTCTGTCATCTCTTACCTTACGTTGCCCTCCAATCTGGTACATTTCTTTCTATCCTTCCCCCCCATGATGTCACCTACCTCTTACTCTGTTCCTCCCCCTTCTCTAACTCTTACACTACTCAGAAAGTGCTCATTACCTATGTGGCAGTGTGATTCAGTATTGTAACCCTCATTTACATAGGATTGCCTAGTAATGCTTAGTTACATATCTTACACGGAGCTTCCCCCCCTTGACAACCACTAAACGGAGGCCATATTGTTTTTGCTCTGCAAGTCCCTCCATTGACATTTCATGTAATACATAAATCCCACAATTGTGGGCTTATAGGCTTCGGTTTTCAGTTTTAGGTAGCGCACCCCGTTTGCGCGGGTGTGCGCTGCAGTTAAACACATAAATCCCGTGAAAAAAAAAAAGTTATATAACTTTTTTTTGCAACACTTTTTCATGCCAATGGCCACATATTTGGCCATTGGCATGCTTACTGTAACAAATGCACCCTTTATTTGGAGCTGACATAGCTCCGTTTTTAATTTTGCAGAAATGTACTCAGTTGTCAGCTGAGTACATTTCTGCAGCTAACACGTCCGTTACACGGACTGGTTTGGGCTTCGTGGATCACTCACATACCTCATTTGCATATCTTGGAGCTGCAAATGAGGTATTGAGCATTTCCACGCCCACTCCATGTAACAGACGTGTTAGCTGTCTCTTACACGGAGATTTGGGCTGTTGCTGAATCAGGAGGCTTACACGGAGGCTTACACTACTCTTAAACTCCGTGTAAGCCTTCCTGAATCTGGCCCTATGTTTTCTAATCAATAAATTAAGAATTTATTAATAATTATGTTTCCTATTGCATACACAAATGAATGTTTGATATCTTTTGATACTCAGAAAATGTTACAATTTAAGAAGAGTGACCTATCATATTGAAATTAATTTCTCTCAGCTAATAAAATAAGGTTTGTAGACTATTTGATAAGCAGATATAGTGTGCAAAATTGCAATTGGCTGGACATCCAAACTTGTAAAGATTTTATACATTCAAAGCTCGCACCCTCATTAGAGGCATACAATAAGAGTAACTTAAAAATCTTGGATTTTATCTCAACAATTATTAAGAGCTCACCCAAGAAAACTTCATACATATCTGTTATTTATAAAATTCTCAGAAATGATTTTAGCAAAACAGATGTTTCTTTTTGGAATTATTCAAATGCAGTTAACAGACAAGTATTCTCAGAAAAAGATAAAAAAAAACTTTGTTTACAGTCGGTGAAGGAATCTGCATCTTCCCTGTTTTGGCATGTATACACATGGAAATTCTTACATAGATGTTTTTCACCCCACATAGACTAGCAATAATGTACAAGAAAGATGAAATGAAATGCTGGAGATGTGGACACCCTGATGCTGACTGGACACATATGGTTGTTAATTGCAAAATAAGTTCCCCGTTTTAGTTAGATTTTAAATATCTTTGTAAAGCTCTATGGAATGACAACTGTATCACTTCTGACTTCCTTATCCTTTTCAGTGTTCCTGTTCCTAAACTCATTCCTAAAAGCCAAACATTTTTACTATGCTCTATCCTCTCTTTAGCAAGGAAAATTGTTACTAAAAATTGGAAATCCTAATTGACTCCTGTCTTTAAAGTTGAGTTTATTCATCTTGTGAAATACATTTGTAAGACTGAGATTGCTACTATAAAAGCAAGGATTAACAACATAACTCATCATTTAATTGCTTGGACAAAATTGTTTAATCTGTTAGAGAAATATTAAGTGTTCTCCTATGTATACTGCTTTTTTAATTGTTATGGACATTGTATATAGCTTATTTGTTTTTTTTTCTTATTACTATATTGTTAAGTTATTGTGTTATAAAATAAATAAAACATTTTGGGAAAAAATAATCTTGTTATTTACATGGTAAGTGAAAACAGACATATCTATATGGGGTTATGACAATCAAGTGTTCTTAAGGCCAGTAGGACATAAGCTTATCAATTGAGTGTATTAGCCTCTGATGCATAGAAAGTACCAAAATCTGATCTTCTCTAGATGACTGCAGAGTGTATGGTCAAAAAGCTCAAGAACTATGTGACTAGCAAAGTTGTCACCAATGATCTTGAACTTTGTCATACTGAAGTAAATAGATTGTCAGGGTAAAAAGGCATCACTGGGTAATGCAATATAGACATGTGCATCATGTTACTGGGACCAAGCACAAATCCAAGGCTAGAATACACATGGTGCTTAATATACTTGTTACTCAACACATTTCAACACTGGCTTGTGAAGACTTACATTATCACTCCTGATGTCTTCAGAAAAAAAGCTCCAGCACATAGCAATCTTATTATTCCATCTTTTTTACACTAGCTGCATCCATTTGAGGAATTAATATAGGCCCATTGACTCTCCATACTCTTGTACCATCGGAGAGAACTACAATTAATCATCATGCAATGATTTCCTTAACAGGATTATATATATCCCTAAAATCACCACATGGATAGCCAATTGGCTCACAGACAGGGCATGTGGTTAAAGTGGGTGAGTCGAGATCCAGCAAAAGGCCTGTCACTAGTGGTGTGCTATAGAGCTCAGTGCTGGGACCATTCTTGTTTGGAAGTCAAGGCTAATATAGAAGGCTTCTGTATGACAAAGTTTGCCAATGACTGCATGCTGAGGATAATCATTGAATCCCCCAGTGTTGTAGATATCCTTCAGGAGGGTCTACATCAGACAAATGATGGCCTAAAACTAAATGTGAAAAATGCATTATCATACCCTTTGGAAAGTCAAATATCCCTGTAAGTTTCAACATCAATATCACAGTCCTACGAATAGACTCAGAGGTGAGAGGTACACAGATAGATTAGTTGGCATAACTTTGACTGCCATGTGCTCATAGTGATGAGGAAGTCCTTCTATGTGGAACAACTTATAAGTAAATGTGTGGAATCCAGATCCAAGGAAATTATACTCTAGCTGTACTCAGCCATCATTAGACCAATAATCAAGTGCAGTGCACCATCTGGCATGTACTTGACTAGGCACTTACAGCAGCTGGAGTGACCTCACAGGTTCCTCACAAAAAAATTACAGGGTGTAAAAACATCCTTTTCAGAGAGACTAGAACCCTATCCCTTTACTCTGTCTCTTCCCTACTATTAAGGGGTGACCTATGCCTGAACTACAAGGCAGTCACAAAACCAGCCCTGATAGAGCTGCTCTACATTCACAAGTCAAAAGCATATGGGTCAACCAATCCAGCGATCTAACTTTGTCAGCAACTCAAACAAAACATGCTGGAGAGATAGACATGTATCCCAGAGATTGCCCCTTCTTTGGAACAGGCTTTCTATTCACATTAAGCAGACTCTTCCCTGGATCTCTTGAAATGCAATTTGAATCAATGAGTGAGGAATTGCAAATTCACACCTGGGGTAGTGTTAATGTTCCTTATGGACAGAGGCAATTTGTAAAATACTCAAGGCATAGGCAAATCCATGCCATCCTCTTGATCCTAGGGGCCATATATTGGGTAAAATCAGGTTATATTGGCTAGGTTTGTAAGGGCTCTTAAGCTGTTAGCCTAGTAATCTCCCATATCTTTTCTTAATGATCTATTTAAAAAAAAAGTCATGCCTGAAGTTTGTCTGTCTGTCTCTCTGTCTTATCTGTCAAGCTATCTAAATAATTTGTGTATATTAATAATTTGGTTACACATACATAAATGTATAAGCAACTGCTAGGAAAGCAACAATGATGATGAAAATGTAAGTGAAATTCAGTTGTAGCGTCAGTAATTTTGTTATAAACTTCTTTATCCAAGATTTTTACGATGACAGACAGGGTATAAACTGAATGTATGTTCAAATAATTTTTTTGCATGCATGACTTTCATTCGGGGAAATGTCTCTGTGTTTTCAGTTAAAAGTACTTTATCAGATGGTAGAGAAAGACTGTAATTACTGATGAGAGGCTTGGCAATGCCAGGTACAGCAGTTTTGAAATAGGTAAATGAAATGTAACATTCAGTGTGCCTCCCTTAGCTGAGACTGCCAGAATCAGTGTTATTCGCTCTTTACTATCACAACTAAAGTGGAATTTCAATAATATGTGTATGCCAAGAATGAAATTACCACCTAGAAGGATGTAGAAGGATGGAAATGTTACATAAACTACAAGACACCGCTCCAGTAAAGAATTTACAGTTGCCGTACCTACATTATATGGAGATGGAGTGGGAACTACAATGACAGGATGAACAGCACAGATTGTAGGCTCATAATTATTTTTTTATTTCTCTCTAGAAAAAGTGCACTCATTTAAATAATTTTTTCAGCCCACCACTGAAGAAAGTATAATTGTTTACCATGGTGCTCATTTTATGCAACAACCTTTATAAATTAGAATATTTTTATTGTGTGAGTTGACATTAAACTTACTTTAACAAAATAACTCTTCATGAGTCTTTATGTATTGAACAGACAGAGTATTATGTTATAATCACTGTTTATGGTCTGCCGGAAATGCCTATGGGAAGGGATTTACATTGCAAAGTGACTCAGGGAATCATTAGGCCATGTAAATTAGCATGACTGAATCATATAATGACCAAGGCCAAAATGCCGCATTCCCCTTTTCGACAATGGGAGAAACTATGATGTAGTTAAGTGTACATGTATATGCATGAGTCTGCCTTCCGTACACACACACACACACACACACACACACACACACACACACACACACACACACACACACACACACACACACACACACACACACACACACACACACACACACACACACACACACGCACACGCACACATGCACACACACACACACACACACACACACACACACACACACACACACACACACACACACACACACACACACACACACACACACACAGTGTATATATCTATAACTATATCTATATGTGCGTGTGTATGTGTCTGTTTGTAAAGACATGATGATAAATTGTCATCTTTATGGAGAACAAGTTTTACAACAGGCAAAGTCATGAGTCTCAAAATTCATTCCCTAATCTTGTTATTAATTTACACCATAAATTTTAAAATTTATCTCAGAACTAGAGGTAAATTTTTAACATTTATAGTTTAAAGTGATTTTGCTGTGTTATTTTAGCTGAAGTACTGGCTTTGTGTTCAAAATAACCTTCACTCTGACACATTTTCACAAGTGTGGCCACAGAAGTAACAAAAAGATGCAAGCAGCTAGCTCTAAGGATCAGAGCAGCATGTAGCAGCTCCCCAGCAAGAAGGCCACAGTTAACAAAAGGACAGCAAGGAATAAGACGAGGAAGTTGTTCATGGGAAAGTCTGAATGCTGGAGGAGACTGTTGAGGACATGGAAAATGAATGAATTATAGGTGGCATTAAAGAGGTTCTTTCAAAGCATGTAATATCTCGACTGGTGGAGGTGAGGCATTGCCCAGGCTCTGCAGAGAAGAGCATTGCTTACTTCAGATGGGTGACTGCTGGGAGTTGGGCTAAATATTATAAGGAATTATTGCATTCAGTTGGTATGCCATGCTTTGCAGTCCTAGAAGCAACTACTGAGGCTGTAATTTACTGTAGATGGAGTCACTGCAGTAACTGAAAGTTTCAGTACAACAAGCCTGTAGGAGTGGACACTATCTGGATAGAAGCGTTGAAAAGGTTTGTCACTGCTGTAATATTGTGGTTAAAGTGCTTTTGCAGCATTGTGTTTGATGTGAGAACAGTACCTCTGCATTGTTAAGCTAGAATCCCAACTATGAGGACTTTATTTCTGATTTCCATTATATGTTGTAATAATCATGCATTGAATCATATCCCACTGTCCTTGTTCTTTTTTGAGGTCATTGCCTCCTTTTGAGTTAAAGGAAATAATGCTTACACTCTTCATCAAAATGCGTGGTTTGGATCTTGATAATCCAGGATAATTACTGTTCCATCTCAAACTTTTCCTTTGTTTGTAATGCACCTGACAAAGTAGTGTTTATTCAGAAGGAATGTTATTTGAGAGAATGTTGCAACAATGAGCCTTTCCAGTCTGCATTAGAGCTAGACACAGTGATGAAAGAGCTCTTACTAAAGTCAATAATTGGTTGTTTTTTGTGAGGGATTGGCAATAATCTTCTATGTTAGCCCTTGCTATTCTCCTGTATCATTTAAAATACTGTGGGATCTCTGTTACAGTCCTTCAGTGTTTTGCCTTCTATGTTTTTCAGACACACCCATTGGGTGATGTCTGGAGTTAATTCCACCCCCCTTTAAACTGTGAGACACTGCAATGTTCCATTCTTGGTCAATTGCCTTTCACCATAGATCTATTGCTGCTAGGGGATGTTATTCATTTAAGAGATTCATAATATCATAGTAGTGCATAAACTATGCTGTCTACATTCTGGTATTCTGAAAAAGACAAACCAGTTAAGCACCAAAATGGAGCACAACCTGACCTTAACAACTGTTCAGCACCCCATGCAAAAATTGTTAAGATCGGGTCCTTTGCTAGGCAGTAAAATCTGCTTGTACTGACCAGCAAATAAAAGTGGCAGAATAAAAAATTGTCTGTGCCTGATGTCCATTATGGTAACATGTTCCTAGGAACCTGTAATGAACTTAGAAATTTGCAAGAATAACAAAATTTGTGTTTGCATGCATTTTCTGAAGGATGCAAACTCTGAAGGTCCGATGCATCTCATTATATAGTGAGTTCAGTCCTCAGTGGTTTATCCAAAAAACACAGATTTTATGAGGAACAAACCTAAAATATGAAGGAATAATCTGGCATTCTGCAAAAATATGGACAGTCAAGAGGCATGAAAGGTAAATATAAACATGAATGTACAACATTACAATGCCTTTCTAACAAAGTCTGTTGAGTGTTTTATGGCTTTGAAAGTCACCATAACACTTTGTGATTTTTTCCCAGTAACTAGTAGCACATGGACCAGATAAAGCTCCATGCACTACAAAGATTAATGATCGTCTCACTGATCATAATCTTAAATTATGTTTTCTCGACATGGATGCACCTCTCGTGCTTTGCTGTCAAGGCGTATTTCTTGTCATCCATGTCTCGAACACATAATAAGCAGGTAAACAAGTGGAATTTTTAACATCTGCCAGCTCATTATAAAACAAAAAAATATGTCCTCAATTACGTCTTTCTTTGCCATCACACCTGCAACATTTGCAATCCACCTGAGTAAAAATTCTTTGGAGTCTGCTTGGGGTATAAAAATACGTATGCAAACACTTCCAAGCAAAAATGTCCTATACATAAGAATATCTGACACAGGCTTAACATGCTTAGAGCTGGTGCATAATTCTACAGCCCAATCTCTTACTGAGGTCTCTATGTTTGAAAATATTTCACTGGTATTATGGAGTGTGCATTGGCTGCCTTCAGTCTTCCAAAAAAAGGAGACCTTTTAATAATCAAGTCTTTGAGTTTGGAGGAGCAAAGCAGATTCCACCCTGAATGTTTAAATGAGAATCAGATATTCTTCAGTGTGTATGGACTCCCAACAGTTTGGGGGAAGTTTCCAACTACAGTCTACATGCTGTTTCCAACCTGGCAAAGGCTTATTCCTTCATTACTTATTTATTTAATGAATGATTGATTTATCAATTGCTTGATTTTGTTTACCATGAAAGTCTGGGCACAAGTCCCATTTTCCGTGGCAGTCCAGGGAGAAATGATCCATTTTACAGAATGAGTAGAAGGCAGTTATATGAGATTTACATAATAAATGTAGATAAATACATAGACAGTAATGGCAAGACAGTTAATCAAAAAATAAGTATACATATAGAATAGTAAATGTACATACATGGAATCATAAATGAACCTACATAGAACTGTAATGATTTGGCAGTTAATGACAACATGACAGTTAACTGAAGAATGCAGTAAAATATTAGCTAACACCAAGCTTATAAAAGTCTAGATACTTTCAAATGGCATCAGATGAATGTAGCTATTGAGTAGGAGACAGTGAAGTAATTATAAGATGAATATTTTCGGTACGGCAGTAGCGTTGTTACCTCACAGCAAGAGGTTCTCCCGTTCGATTCTCGGCTGGGCTTGGGAGTGCCTTCTGTGTGGAGTCTGCATGTCCTCCCCGCGGTTGGGTAGCATTCGAAAGACATGCGTGCATAAATGGGCGTGCCTTCATTGAAGGTTGGGCGTTGAGCTGGCACCTCGGTGTTTCGTAAAAATCTACTGCCAATCATTAGCGGACCGGAGTTCCACTGTGGTGACCCCTGACAGGGAAAAGCCGAAAGACAAACATTAAGGAATATTGCAGAGGTACAGATAAAAGGGAGATAGGTATAGACCTGGAGATGGGTAGATAATAGGGGTCTATATTATAACATTGAAGTCTAAAAACTTTGAATGTTATAATATTGAACCCATTCAATTGAAACACCAGAAATCCGAACAGTCAGAATAGCATATTTTTTCCCAGGGAAAAAATTTTTGTTCCGACAAACATACACACAACTCAAGCACACCAAAATAAATAATCCACACACATACACTTCACAAAACCCTACACTAAACCAAACATACACCACTAGCTATCCACTTACCTTAACCCAACCCTAACCCTAAGGTCCGTAACTATCGCACACTCACCTTACCCGCTCCCTAACCCTAACTCAACTACCCCACCCTAACCCTCACGTCCACACAACCGCACATTTACCTGACCCACGCCCTAACCCTAACTCACCTACCCCACACCCAACACACACTCACCTTCATTTGCACACATACCTTAGCCCGGTCCGTAACTTTCGCTCCACAGTTGAGGAAATAGCAAAGCTGCAGAAACGGCTCACTGAATACTTTCCCTAGAAAAGTATTTGGTGTTCTGCAGCTTTGCTATTTCAAGCGTTCGCTCTATTGGGTTCGATATTATAACATTCAAAGTTTTTAGACTTTGATGTTACAATATCGACCCGATGATAGATAGTTAGAGCTTGTGAAGAAGAAGCAGTATTACGTTCAGTAATATAAAAGAGTGGTGACAGTAAGGGTTTGGAGATTATCCAGGAATATCACATGTACAGAACTGGCAAATGAATAGAAAAGACTTTAGTTGATTTTAAATGATTTTAGGGAGTGTTCTTGTCATATTGCTAGTTGGACGTAGTTCCAAGATTTAGTGGGGTGGTGGGAAAGTAGTGATTTGCCAGCAGAATTGTTGGGTTTGAATACATGTCATAGGTATTTGTCTGATGAACGTAATGGCCCTGAAGGGATATATATTTGTATAAGGTTGGAAATGGATGGGCAATTTATGCACAATGTTATGTACTTGTGGAAGTTGTCAGTAGGTTAGATAATGTGAGAATTCCAACCACTATCATTTCCTTTGGGCGGCACAGTGGTGGGTTCTGTCTGGAAGATTGGCAGTGAGTCGTACTGCTTTGCAGTAACATTGCTCAAGTTTGTTTGGCAAGGTCTCTAGGATGTTGTTGGGGCTGGGAGCAGAATATGTTAGAGTAGGCAACAGGAAAAAAGGGACTATTTAAAACTCAGACAGTTTTGTGGAAGGTTGCAGAGCATTACAAGGTACCATGAAAGTGATAGATGAGATTCATTCCTGTGATTGAAGATGGAGAACTGTATCTTCCTTCTCAGAAGTAAGTCAATCACAATCCATGTATGTATACGAATCCTTCAAGAAGAACATCTTTAATTCTGCTTGTGATTTTCATATGGGGATATCATGGTACACTCAAAATATGAACGGTGCTCAGATTTGAGATGTGGGGGTTGCATCAGTGTTGTTTACAGACACTGCTGTCTAAACCAAAAATGATCATTACCTGCAGCAACCACTACAGAAATTTGCTGTTGTGTGTAAAACAGCTGAAATGAAAACCAGTGGCCTGACTCCAAGGCCATTGTCGTCTGTAATAAAGGAGTAACCTGCTTGTTTGAGGGAATGAATGCAGTAGCCAGTCCAGGCAGAGGAATTTGAGTATTTGGGGTATTCTGAAGGGAAGGCAAAAGAGAAAACAGAATCAGTCATTAAATGGATGCAGTGATGTTTGTACTGCATAAGTCACATTAAACTATGATGCTGAAACTACAGCTGTGTCTTAGGATAAAGCTCCAATTTTCAAAGCCAATCCTCACCTATCATTATGAACTTTAGCAATAACCAAAATAATGCAATCATAGATAAAAGATAAAATGAGGTTCCTGTGCCTGGTAGCTGGTCTCAGAAATCATTAGAGAGACAGGAGATTAGTGATCCAGACAAATGCAGATCATGGTCAAATCCAAGGAAGGTAAGGGATTACCCTCCCTCCTCCCACAGCAGTCATTCCAGTGCCCCATTTTTCTTACTGGTTACCCTAAACACTGTTAAAACATGCCAGTGTGCACACTATTTTCTTCTTTACTTCTAAAATGATTGCATTTAATTTATAATGGTTATTTCAGATTTTATAGCACAGACACTGATAAGCATTTGCTAATAAAAGCAATACAGTCTCAAAATGAAAACAGACAGCATGAACAGTAAACTTCTCTGCCGTTGCAACAGCATCAAAACTTACATTCACAGAAAATGCATCTGGCCAGTGGCAGATTATATTTACCTTTAGGCTGTTTTCAAATCAAAGACCTCTTACATACATTTTTTAGGACTACACATGCATACATAAATAATTTGATTCACCTTGCAGATTGTATTCAATTATATTCCTTGAAAAATGCAGCATCACTTGTCAGAGTGTGTTTTAAATTTGTAGTTTTGAACATTTTTTTCCAGTAAGCAATGAAATAAAATGCATCAACCAATAATGATGAAACTAGAAATTTCAGAAAATTTCAACCATAAAAGGCCACTCAACGTCCATTACAATCCACCAACTAGTCAATATGCACAGTCTCTGCAGAAGTAAAAGTTACTTGACTAATTCCACATTAAAGAGGTCTGTAACTAATCAAGAGGTTACTGCTGGCAAATAACTTTACATTCCAGTGCTTCATCTATAAATTCAGCGCCTTCTGTCTTTAAAGAATGAATCATTTATGTTACATTAAAATTATTGAGCACTTCAACAACAGGTTCATAGTTACTAGGCAGGAGTATAGCTAGTCCCATATCCCCTTAAACTACACTTCAGCAATCTATCTGCATGGTGTGGGAGTAGAACCCACAGCCTTTGACATCAAAGGCAAAATATGCTTCCTATTGTGCTACAAACACTGCTTTTGAAATGTATAGCACAAGCAGTTTCACACTGAAAACAGACTTAGCATGAGCAGGAGTAAACTTCTCCCTTGAAATTCACAGGTCCTTGAAAAATACACTAAAGCCCTTAAGTAGTCTGGTAGTTGTTGTAGAGGATTCAGACTGTTGTCTCCTTGCAACCAGTGTATAGCGTTTGAGCCCGAGTAAGTTAATTAACTAACTGCCATCCCTAACTAGGGCGTTTTACACACACATCTTACTGAAAGAAGATACGTCCCTGGAATATCGTATAAGAAGATGAAGAAACCCAAGCAACTTTAAATTCCACTTGGGGCAAAGAAGCAGGAACATTTAATATATGTGTGCATCGATACAATTACAGAAGCAGCAGGAATGTATATGGGCGTGTATCAATGCATGCAATGAGCAGAGTGCATTTTTAAAGAACACTATTAAAAAAAGCAGGCATGCATTTTTTAATGAAAACTTAAATGTTGTTGCAGTCCCTGGCCAGTGTCCTCTACCCCAGGCAGTAGGGCCTAGGCATCAACCTAGGTTGTCTAGAGCTGGATCTGGCTCTGAATCCAGTGGGACCTTATAATAGACTCATTATTGTTCTGGATGAAGAGAAATCATATTGCAGCCGTTTATGAAACTGGTGGTAATAGTGTCTTAATACTTCTTACTGACATCGTACTCAAGACAGCAGACCTGGAATATACTGTAGGATTATATCTCATCCTGCCTTGGACTGCTAGGTGATCACTTAGGATGAGGTGGGGATAATTTCTAGGGATATTGAAGTCTGATTTACACATCTCAAATTGCTGCAACCATGATCCTTACCAGAACAAACAAATTAGGTAATGAAGGGATGGAAGAAAGGATGGGTGAAATAAATTCTGTGTATTACAAATAGTGTCACATGCATAATACGATGGTAGTGAATATAACTGTAAAGTAACTTATCAAGTTAAGACATCTTCAGGAATACTTTATAAGCTTCCATTTAGAACTGTGCAGTTAATAAGCACAATAACACAATCATAAACTATGACATTTTGCTGACTGTAGGCTGGTTGGATTAAATAGAAAGTGTACCTTAATATGTCACATTAAAGTATCCTCAGCTCATGAGTGCAGCATTTCTGTAAATCCAGCATTATTGAATGGCTTGCATTAAACACATACATCTGCTACTTCCGTAAATTGTGCGTTTTTGCTATTTTTCCTTGCAGCTGTAATATTGTGAATGATACACAATGCCTGACACCACTATGTTTCACACAAGAATGATGCATTTTAATGCCCTTTCAGATGATTATTAATGTAATACTTTAACAAAATAATGCATTAGAATTTATAATCAGTGATAAGGCAGTTAAGCTATGAGCTTCGGGACAATGACCTTGGGTTGGAAGGAAAAAAGATCGTCTGCTGTTCTCAATCATTTTATTTCATGCTTCACTAAACATTTATCCAGCAAGGACACAGTGCATAGCAGCAGAACCTCATCAAAATATAATACAGTTTGAAATGAAATTATTTTTTAGGGCAGAAAACCGTGTTATTTTCATTTGAGAAGCATATCTAATTATTGTCTTGTGTCCGCTTCTGAGCGGTTTCTCAAAATTATGTTTTGAACTAAAACAAATTCATGCTAATTCATAAGCTACACAAAATGTGCCATTTTATCCAGTGTAACCACAAAAAAATACATTCCCCTTTTACTTAAGTGAAAACAGTGATGTAGTTTTTGTTATAATATGCATGAGTATGTATGGCTTATATATAGTGTCTTATTCTAGTCTCCAGTTAAGGCAGCAGGTTAAGGTAACAGAACCTGTGTCTTTAGAGGTATTCACTTGAAGTTTTAGTGCATATTATTTTAGTTAACAATATTCTGTTAGGAAACAACCTAAATAAATAAGAACTTCGTATTACTACATTTTATGCATGAGTGTCACAGGGAAAATTCTGTAAATGGCTTATATTCCTGCTTACTCATTTGGGGGGATTCTGTGATTCCTTTTACCTATGACTGGGGAAAAATAAAAGGTAAGCATTTTATATAATATTCAAGAAAGCTTAATCCTGTTACAGACAACCCTAGCGTGGATTGTAATTTGTCTAAGGATAAAACCACATACAGCTGCATATTACAAATACAAGACATTCTAACTATAGTACAATATATTATGTTTTTGTTTATGGTACTGAATTAGCTGACAGCTTCACTAAGCTAGCTGATCATTACAGACAGTATACAGCCATAATCTTGAACAGGAAGGCAAAGGCTAAAGCTATATGAAGAAGTTTCAGATGCAAGAGTGCCTAAGCTGTCTGAGTTAGTGAGATGGGACAGAGTTAGAATAACTTGAAAAATCCATAAAAAAGAAGATGAGAGATGAAAACCTAATGCAAACATTAATCCAAAGTTGTTGTTATTGTTGTCTTTTAGCTTTTCCCAGTTAGGGGTCACCACAGCGGAACTCCGGTCCGCTAATGATTGGCAGTAGATTTTCGCGAACACCGAGGTGCCAGTTCGTCGTTCAACTTTCAGCGAAGGCATGCCCATTTACGCATGTCTTTCGAATGCCCACCAAACCGTGGGGAGGACATGCAGACTCCACACAGAAGGCACTCCCCACACTCCAGTCGAGAATCGAACGGGAGAACCTCTTGCTGTGAGGCAACAAAGCTACCGCTGCACCACCACGGCATATAGCATGAGGATCCTTCTGTTTTCTACACTCATAACAAAAAAGCATATTCCAGCAGTTGATTAATTTAAAGAAAAGCCAGAATAAGAAAGTAAAATCCCTCCAAATAAGTGTCTTCATATCATGACATTGGATATGCTTTAAAAAATGATTGCAAAGGAATTTAACAGGTAAGACTACAAATAATTTACATGTTATAACTTCCTTGATCTGTAAGCTTCACTATTACTTGCTATAAGAATATTTTATTTCTAATCACTTAGCTGTCAGCTGTACATTATTCTATGGCATGGCAAAAATACATATTCTGTTCTTACTTCCTTGATCAGTGAACTTTTTTCATCTTCTGTCATAAGATCTGACTTTTGACTTATTCCATTTCAGTGGCTTAATTTTTTTCAGTGCTTTGAGATCAGCATCACTCCCTAGTGTATTTTTTTGTCTACTGTCAATTTCCATTTCATAGGCATAATCCTACTTTTTCCTCTCTAAAGACTCCTCATGCCACTTTGATCACAGAAAAGAGAGCCCCAATTACCTTAACTCCGTTACTACTTTATTCTGCTTCTGGTTCTGATATTACTTGTCCTTTTAGATAAAATTTCAATGCATCCATATCCCTTGTTACAGACAATAAGCTTTGAAAATGAGAAACTAATATTCCACAGCAGGAGTACTGAATAATTCTTTAATACAGAGATCTTTTCATTCTTCAACATTAAAAAGCACACATAGCATGGTATTCTGTTCTCTCTCTCACCGACATCTGTGGTTCTTGGTTTCTTGTCACAATCTCACAGAAAAAAAGAGCAGCACTATGCAAGAGAAGAAGTGCTCATGCAGGTACTGCCTTTGAATGTTGCTGATTAATGGAAAAAAATCTTGGATCTCTGCTTTCTTTTGGGATTAGAGGGATTGCAGAGATTGCATTGTGGTCATCACTCTTCATGTGATGGAACATAATGGGATGATAGGTAGACAGGTTGCGACAAATGTGCCATTCTAGACTTGCTTTTACTGAAAATAGCTACTTAAACAGATGTCAGGAATAAAAATGGTGACTGAAGCTTTGAAAAATGTATTGTAGTAAACTTAGTTTTGCCTTGATAAGAAAAATATCATATATTATTAGCATATATCGTCGACATGTATACTTTCCTACTAGCTCCTTGCTTCCTGGTCCCTAGTTGGCTCATTTCTGTGTTGCACCTCTTCTTCCATTTATCTTGGCAGACCTTTTTCTTAAATAACACAATATCTAATCTCCTTATATGTACCCACTCATAAACAATAAACTAAATTTGTGATTTACTAATCCTGACCGCAGCTCTGATCACATAAACTCGTAGGTCTTAGTCTGTCATAGCATCTTGCAGCTGTATCTCCACCTCATAAAAAATTTAAAAAAATCAAAAATGCCAGTGTTACTAACATCAACAAAAACTAGAACAGCATTAATAAGTGTGTTATTTTTGGTTGGCCTGATTTCCCTACTTGTTGAATCTCCATTCTGACTAGTAGTAATGGGTAAATCCAATAAGAAGAATGCCAAGGACCAAAGAATCTTAAACTCCACACAAGTTTATTCCAAAAAAACAGGTGCTGCACGAACATATACAAACAAATTTGTTTGTTCGTATATGTTCGTGCAGCACCTGGTTTTTTGGAATAAACTTGTCTGGAGTTTAAGATTCTTTGGTCCTTGGCATTCTTCTTATTGGATTTATTGGTTTGGTTTGGAAGTGCCACTCGTACTGTTCTTAGTTTAGTAGTAATGGGTAAATATGCAGGCAAGTCTGAACATTCTCAAATATGTTAATATAACAGTCATGCATCCAGTTGAGTTGCCGAGACAAATGTGTTACTTCCTTTTTCTGATACTCTACTTGCACAGCTTGTCCATCACAGGATATCACATGACACAAAGATCATGATTTTCACAGTGATAACTTTTTGTAAAATCCAGGTATTTGCATATGGCTACCCAGACCCAAATCTGACTGATTCAAAATGTATCCAAGCTATATTAACAATATTAGGCAAGATGATTCATGAGGTTTACTACAAAGTGTACACTATGTGTAAACGTTGTGTAAACCTTCTGAGTGAATGGACAACACAAACACTGTGGTGGGGCTGTTACTGATTTCAGAAAATATACACAAAGTTTGTCAGGGCCTACCCTGTCTCAGGAACAAGCTTCCAATCCATGTGAAGAAGAATTTATTCCCTAAACCAGTTCAGGATCAGTGGATGAGGAATCACAAATTTACCACTGGACTGGCACCTACACCTCTAACAGAAAGAGGCAGGCTATACATTTTTGACCACTGGAAAAGCTCACTCAGACTCTGCCATAGACAGCTGTGACAAAAAGGTTAGTTTGTTTTTTGCTTATATTACTTTTTTGTAATTTGCACTGTTTTATTGCTTTCTTCTAGTGTATATACTATGTAGCATTTTCATTACCCTGTGTTTTAATTTTATTCTGTTTTCTGTTGCATATATAAACTAGAAAAAAATCAGAGCTGCCTCCCACCATGCTGCTGCTGTTGTGCTGTTAAATTCTCTGTCTCTATTTGCCTGCTTCTAATGTTAATTTGACCGCATAACTGATCCCCTATGCTCTTTCATTGGCTGTTGTCATTAAGCACAAAAGTAACATTTTGTAAAGACATTCTCCTTTTAGTTATTTAAATGTATTGGTCCTCTCACTATATACTACAGATCCAGAATTTATACTACTATTTTAAAATGAAAGACTCTCCCTTTAGATTGCTAAAGCTTGAGTTACCCTCCCTTTCATATCTGACTGCTTAGTGCACATTGCAATATTTAGGATATTATCCCATTGTTTTCCATCCTACCTTTAAAATCTGCAACATCTGGTCCAAAACCACCAGTCATTGTAGAGCTTACATTCTGCCTCGCAGTCATCTTGGGATTAGTGCTTCTGTTTTTCTCCTTGTAAGAGAAGTAGCATAGGGACATTATTTCCTGGAGACTGTTGATTACTGGAAAGCCTAATAACTGCTTTGTAGGAGCCATCTTGGAATGTGTGCTTCTGCTTTGCTTCTGTTGAGACAAGGAGCAGAGGATATTGATTCTTGTCTGTCTCTAATTTGGCAGTGGGTGTCTGTGTGGGACCTTCCTGACTGGCATCTACCAGGAAAAGACTACAAGCCTACAGAACCCTATATCATCTGTGACAAGACTGATGATCACCAAAGAACCTGTGACTTGCCTCTCATGTTGGGATGTTCACTACTATTTTGCTTTATGCAAGTACTTTGTGCTGACATGTTTCTTCTAAACATACCCTTGAAATGTCACCAGTACTTAGTTGCACCAAGGGCAACTAGTTTGAAGTGAAAAGCATTGCTCCCAGAATTGTAAACCAGATTGACTTTACTTTAAATTCTTACTGCGACTGTCTAATCATTAAAAAGAGCCCTTTGCAATGAATAAGAACTTTGTCATTATCTCTATTGGCAGCTTAGTGGATATAGGCATCCTGAGACAATGTAGAAATTGCCTAATGTTTACTGACAGCCAGTTAACTCTAAAACAAACTGATAAGATATGTGATAGATGTAGTTACACAGTTACCAGAAGTAAGAAGTAAGGCGCTCACATAAAACACTCCTAATGTCACACTGCATCCATCACACACAGTATGAAGCAAACAAATAGACTCATATATGCTGAAGAATTTAAATGTAACCTTCCTAAACCACAAAGACTTCTAGATGAAGGGCACATAAAGAATGCTCTCAGCCTCAAATGCACTCCTCCAAAACAACACTGACATCAACACATACAAGCACATCTATTGGAGCCTCTACTTCTAAGCCCATGTAGAAAGCCACCACACAATGCAAGATTCTCGTCATTAGAGACTCCATCGTGAGATACAATGATGTCTCTCTCACCAGGCTGAGTAAGGAAAAAAGTCAATGTCAGTTTCTTATCAGGAACTGGGGTCTACCATATTACTTATGCACTCAGGACATTGGATCACAACTACCAGTATGACTCAGTCATAATCCATGTGGGTGCAAATGACCTGAGATGTGCCTTCCTAGACTATATGAAAAGAGATATCATGAATCTCTTGGAATCCTAGGCTTGTATGAGTTTAGCATTGAGCAGAATTCTGCCTTATTTAAGGATGTTGCCACAGTATGAGCAAAAAATGGCTGATTTTAAGAACTGGCTAAGTTTCTAGTGTCATTCTAAGGGGGTTCAGAACTTGCCAACATGGAAGGAGATGGCCAGCAGACAATGCTGTTTTTCCAGGCTTTTGAATATTAGATAAAACATTGACCTCCCTCATATTTTAGGCAAAGCCAAACCGAAAATACTTCTGATATAGTAAATCAAAACCATGAAAATCTAAAGATGTTACTGCTTAATGCTAGGAGACTAAACAAGAAACTCCACTCCCTGCAAGCTCTTCTCACCCTAGAGAACGCTGTCGTCTGTGTGGTCACTGAGGCATGATTTAAAGTCCAGCAGTGTAGGGCTATAATGCCTTCCATATACATAGACCAGCTACTACTTAGGCAGGTGGAGGAGTCTCAATTTACATAAGAAATAAATATACCTCAAGGCTGGTTGAACAGGGTGATGCACTTGAGCTCCTCCACATACAAATCATGATGGGCAAAATCCCATCCAATTCCTTGCAAGCTATAGGTCCCACAACTATGACCAAGGAAACTTGTAGCATTTGTTTAAGCTTAATGGAAAGACTTACCATCCAACCCAATAACAGACTCATGGGTGACTTTAATTACCTCACTATTAACTGGGAATCATATACAACCCAAAATGTGCAGGCAAAGAAATTCTTGGATTTTGTAAACATAAGCTCCCTGGACCAGATCAACAATAAGCCAGCCAGGTGAGTAAATATAGTGGATCTTGTCAGACTGTGATGTGTCTGTGTGCAATGTCCTTTCTGGTTAGGTCAGACCACAGAATGGTATTTTTTGAAATAAAAAATAAAATCCAGAACTGCAGTTAACCCTGGAATGTTCAGAAACTACTATAAGGCTAACTGCCCATTATTAGGTGATAACCTGGCAACATTTCAAGCTCCCCTAAATCCTAAGAAAACTGTTGCCTACATGGAACTGTTCACAGAAACTCTATAAAAGCATGTTAATAGCTGCATAGAGCCAACTGTACCCACCAGGAATAAGCACAGAATTAATTCCGCAAGAACTTACCCCAGTGGAAACACAACATCAACAGGCAGTATAACAGAAGGCAGAAAATCATGGCAAAAATTGAGAGGTGTAGCACCAAGCAGGATAAAAGTACTCTCCAAGCTAAACAACTCAGAGGACAAATAAAGTCTACCAAAGCCAAATTTGAGTTAAATTTGACCTCCCAAACCAATGAAAACCACAAAGCCTTCTTTAGCCTTGCCGACGACTTCAAAGGCAATGCACAGTTGTGTGCAGAGCTCATTGTTAATGGAGCCACGTGCTGGCAGACAAATTCAGTTTTAAATTTAACCCACCCCCACCTCAACTCAGGAAATAACACCAAATATAACTTAACCAAATCTTACTAGGGAACAGGTCCTCAATGCTAAAATAATAGATGAACAAACTCCAACTGTGGAGAATAAAATAATGTAATATAGTTAGTATAAAAAAAATCACTCAAAATAACATGCCTTAAGCACTTTCATCTATCAAGGAGAATTCATCAGATAAAATCAACTCACTCAACTATCTTATATAATAAATGATTAAACACTAATTTCCATAATTACATACCTTCACTTTGTTAAATACCAGACAGCTTTAAATCTACAGTACACAACATGTAGTTCATGTTAAAATTTCAGCCTTTTCTTTTAAAATTGGTCCAATAGACACTTGATCGTTGAATCCAGGGAAAAAAAGTGGCATTTAGTTTTAACTGCCACACTAACTCTCTTTTTAAAAGCATTCTTTGCCAGTCACCACCCCTTGGATTCATTTTGATTTTTCCTAAAATCCCAAAGGTAAATCTTTTAAAACTGGGCCATACTATGGAATGTCTGTACAGTGCATTGGTGTCTTTTTTCCTACTTATATCATAAAAGTGTTCATAAAGTCTCATCTTTAAGGCTCTTTCTGTTTTACTGATGTAAAATCCTGCACAGTTTTCACACACAGCTAAGCAGACCACTCTAATCATGGTACAATTGCCATTAACTCATTACATCCAAGTGACACCTTCAGATGAATCTGAAGTTGTCTCCTAGTGACGCCTCTAGGCATCAAATGCTGCTTATTCATATTTGCATCAATAAATCCAAAACCATGTTATGTACAAGGTTTTAAAAGATTTTATTGTAAAGCTTATACAGTGGCAAACTCAACTGCATTAATATTTGGCCTCTGTCTAGTGCAGATAAATATATATTAACTGTTATGATATTAATTTATATAGATATACATTTCACATTTTTCTAAATATCTCAACAACCAAGTAACACAGGCAGAACTCCTTAGCCTCATATGAAAGTTCTCAGCTAGATGAATAACATGTTGCTGATGGTATGTGTTCAACTTGAGCGGTTGCTGAGATATTGTAAGTTGTTTACAAAATATTACAAATGTAATAGTTGCTGGGTTTACTGTGATTTATAAAATTTGGTTTAAGACCTAGAACACAAAGAATACTACCACTATAAAAATAGTTTGTGCTGAAGAGTTTACCATTTATACTTCTTTATTAAACTCAATGGATTCAGAGATTTGAACATTTGAAATGTGAGGACATAATTTGATTATGTCAAAAGGCTTAGGCTTTCCCCATTGGAAGTTGCAGTGCAAACTTCCTGAGCTCCATTGCAGTGAATGAGTTAACAAATGACATCTTACTATGCAGCCCATTGCTCAACACCAAGGTTTTTCCTTGCTAATATACATACACTGAGTACAACTTCCACATGATACTGTCCCCTTTTTACTAGTAGTTTCTTGATCTAACCTATTTTCCAACAACTGCTTAAAATTCCTCTTGGTTCTCAGTGCTTTTTCTAAGGCCAAGAGCACTGTATTGATAGTACCAAACAATAACCCAGATTGTCTTCTAAATACCATGAAACATAACCTATCAGGCCACCTGGAATTACTTTTTAACCATACCCCCCCAAATTGGCTTCATATTTCAAAAATTGAGAACAGCAACTATCATTCCTCTGCACAAAAAAAGCTACCTACAGACTTTGGAAACTGCACATCCATAAGTCTAACAAGTCTAATATGCAAGGCCATGGAAAGAGTTATCATGGAAATGATCAGTAATGACATAGGAAACCTACAGACACGGGTCTCAACCCGGTCTTGTTTTGTCAGACATGACATGTCTACTCAACCTAGTAGACTTCTTTGAGAAGGTCTCCAAGACAATGGACAAGGGTAAAACAGTCCACACTGTCTACCTTGACCTGACCAAGACATTTTACAAAATACCCCACTTGGGTGTAGTTGACAAAAAAAAAAAACGGCCTCTGTTGCAGTGAGATGAAGAAAGATAAAAAATTCCAAATAAGCAACTAAGAAGTGCTTAAAAAAAGAGAACTTTAATTTAACAAATAAAAATAAATCAGATACATCCAGTAAATCAAGCGCTTTCATCTCCAACCATTTGGAGACTTTATCAAGACAGAGCATGCCCCAACTGCTAGTAAATTTATAATACAAAGTTAATTACTGAACCAATCAACATCCAGGGTTCATGAATAATTCATGAGTAATGACTATTCCTACAATTTACATTTAATAATGTCAAATAACCACACATAAAACATTCATCATCCTAAATATTACCCACTATAATACATATAAATACATAACTAAAAAATACATTATTAAAAAAAATCTAATAAAAACTCAACATTTCCTATATGTTGTACACCTCAAATAACCCCAATATATTATAGTATAAATGAATAAATACATGTATAAATACATAATAGATACACAGTATAAAATTCACCAATGTATACATATAAGACATAAAAATAATGCATATGTTTCAACTATTAAGAATTACAAGTACATTTCTTTAAAAGCATCATCTGTCTAAAGCTTTTAATCTTAAAAAGCAAAGGAATGGAATTGAATTTGTATGAGCATATGTTGAATAACTGTGTTATTTTAAAGAATTCTAGAAATAATTTTAATGTATATACTTTTTCTTCATGTATTTTTGATGTTAATGATTGTGATTTATTTTCTAGAGGTTTATCATTTATCCCAGCCAAAACTTTTAACATTGCACAAACATTAATTGATATCAGACATTTTGTTAGGAAGCTGAATTTAAATGTCCTATTTAAATCTGTTGAATATGTAAGTAACCCTTTGCACATTTCAAGCACGTTCAACCCACCCCTGCACCCTGGGTTAGCGATGTTTGATAAATTGTGTGAAATAGATGTTAGAAATATGCACATAAATGCACACTCACCTAACTTAAGTAAAAGTGAGATGGATGGTCTAAACAAACTTAGAACTAATAGAGATGTGCGGATTATAAAACCAGATAAAGGTGGTGGAATTGTCATTATGGAGCTAGATGATTATAAACACAAGGATGAATAATATTCTTTTGAGTGATGCATATAGGAACATCTCTATTAATGAGTTAAATGGCATTTATAACAAAGTAAAAAATGAATTAATGGACCTCTTTATTGAAGGCTCAATTTCTATAGATGAGTACAATTACCTGACAGTGCATCATCCAAAAACTCCTTGTATATTTAGATTACCAAAACTACACAAGAATATGGTTGATCCACGTATGCGCCCTATAGTGAATGGGCGTGGTTCTATCACTTATCCCATAGCAAAATACTTGGATATTAATTTGAAATATTTTGCTAGTGAAGAGACTATTATTTGTAAGGATTCATAGGATTTTTTAGAAAGGGTTAATAATTTAGAATACAGTGAGACAGGTGTATTCATTACCATTGATGTGAAGGATTTGTACACCTCAGTACCCCATGATACTGGTATTGAATGGGCATGTGACTATTTATTGGAAAAAGGAGTATCACAACCAAAAATTAATGTATATGAACAACTATTTGAACTTGTGTTGAAAAATAACTGTATATTCTTTAGTGGTGAATTCTTTATCCAAGCAGTTGGTGTTGCTATGGGTTCTCCATGTGGTGGTTTGTATTCTAATTTGCTGATGCTACAATGGGAGAAAACGGTTGTTATTAATTCAGTTTATTATCAACGTTGTAAAATGTATGTGAGATTTTTGGATGATATTTTTATATTTTGGGATGGACCAAGTGAGATGATTAATGAATTTGTAACTCACATGAATGATTCAACAGCCTTTTTAAGGTTCACCCATAATATTGACCCCAATGAAATCTCTTATTTGGATGTTAAACTGACAAAAAATACAGTCTTAAGGAATTTTGAGTCATATATTTATAGGAAGGAAACGTATTCAAACAGTTTTTTACATTTTGATAGTAGCCATCCCTTTAAACAAAAAAGAGCAGTTGTTAAGGGGCAGTTTGTTAGAGCTGCTCGGATGGTGTCTAGATTCGACTCTTTCTTGGATGAATGTGAACTGTTGAAAGATATGTTGCTTAAAAGAGAATATCCATTGGACTTAATCAACAACTTAATGTTGGAAGTAGTTAATAAGAGAGAGAGAGGGATTTTTCATGCTATACTGAATTCGGAGATGGTGCACTCTGGCAATGAAGGGAACAGGCATATGGTTTCAAATTTGAATGTTGGTTCCGTTAATATGGACAGCAATGTTAATGTGAATGTCGTGACACCTGTTGAACAAGTGCAAGCTAATGGAAAGTTTTGTTCAGCTTTTATTACTTCTTATAATCTTGATAGTAAAGAAACTTTTAGGATTTTGGATAAAAATTGGATAATTTTGACCTCAAGTAATGACATTAGACAATGCATAAGTGAGAAGCCTATTGTGGCATATAGAAAGGGACAAACCTTAAAGAACATCTTTGAAAGGAGTTAACAGATTCGGAATGGGGGCCATATGAAGAAGTGTGGGGCATGCAATTATTGCCAATATATTAAGGAAGGGTCAAAATTTAACATAAATGGTATAAAGGTCTCTTTACAAAAAAGTGCAGCTGTTACACTGAGAAGTTGGTTTATTGTGCTTTCTGTTCCAAATGTGCTTGTTTTTATACTGTAAAGACAGAAAGGAAACTTAAAAACTGTATTTATGAGCATTTGAGGGATATCAGACTGCAAAAAGAAACAAATGCCCTTGCAAAGCATTGTATGGAATGGCCCGGACATGACTTTAAATTCACTGTTATTGAAGTTATTGAACTAGACCCAAGAGGTGGACCTTGGACTTTATATTTGGAGAAAAGTGAGGCCTTATGGCAGTTGAGAATGAATGCAACTCAATGGCCAGGCTTAAATGAATCTGTTGCAATTACTTGCTTTTTAAGATTAAAAGCTTTAGACAGATGATGCTTTTAAAGAAATGTTCTTGTAATTCTTAATAGTTGAAACATATGCATTATTTTTATGTCTTATATGTATACATTGGTGAATTTTATACTGTATCTATTATGTATTTATACATGTATTTATTCATTTATACTATAATATATTGGGGTTATT